>NC_040014.1:3998012-4258075 GCF_000972845.2 Larimichthys crocea | reverse complement strand
CGCATGGTCATGGACCGCGATGGAATTGTCAGGAAAAAAATTGGCCCGCGTCCAAACTTAGTTGCCGAACCCTGATCTAACTCAACGCAAGTAAGGAAATTGGCATATTCCCCAAAATGTTGAACTACAACTTTAAGACGAATATCTTAATCATAATAAAACTTGTTAATGCGATGATAGTTACTGTTTGCACTCTGAATAACCTCTGCTCTTGGGGAAAATTGCATTGTTGGTATTCTGTGTCTCTCTGTGTTTCAGGGTCCTTCAGGTGCAGCTGGCTGCGCTGGTAGTAAAGGACCAACGGTAAGACTGTTAGCCTCAGAATAACCTCAGTGTTTAGCTCATGACATCATGCCTCCGTCTAGGCCACGCACCACAGGGTTGAGCAGAATAAAAACATATTATTACAGTTTTACGAGACAACCCAAGATGAAGTGTCACAGATTTTACTGATTCATGGGCAGAACACAATGAACACTGCCAACGAAAAAAAAGTTTTACCAGGACAGGACAGAACCTGCTACCAAACAGTAAAAGATATCATGTGTGCTCACTGGAGGCGCAGGGGAGTTCATGTATACATATAGTATGTACATATTGTATGTCGTATATAAGGCTGATACTTAATATCTCTTTCAATATAATCTTAAAAAAGCAACAACAAAAAAAGTTTGAGGCACACATATGATCATTTTTTTTCTAAAATAACAATCTGCACACAGAGGTGGTACAGGGGTAACCATTTATATATTTAATTTCAATACATTAACCTTTTTCTTGTAGGTCACCATTTTAATTCTACTTAATTGTCTACCTTATTTTAGTGTTCAATAATAATTATCTGTTCACGTTGCTTTAGAGATGTAGGTGTGCTTCACACACACTCACACCTACATCTCTATGTCTCTCTGCACACCACAGCTTGACCCACACCGCCTCTTTCTGTCTCCCTGCATGTTTCTGCCCTATTGACTCTTATAAAGGGACCCATAAAACACAACTTGTGTTTTGGATCTTTTCACCCGCAATTTTGTTTTTAAACAGCAGGTGAGCTGAGGGAAGCAGGATTGTTAATAATAATGGAGAAATGATCGAAAAACAACATGGTAGCAAATGAAATCACCACCAACAAGGTGTGTTTTCTGTTGCTTTACCTAGTCTATGCTTATAAAACATCCACTGTGTCTGTGTCTCCTAACCTAATACCAGAGAACATATCTCTCTGCAGACCAGTGTGATTGTCAGTAGACCATATGGTAGGGTTAGAGCAGCCTCTGTTTCATTTTCCTTTGGTTGAAAATCTGATTGAAGATCAGTTTTTGATAGCATCTGTACTTTTGATACTATCAAATATATACTATATTGTTTTAAACATGTGGTCTCAATACTTTGACAACCTTAGGAGTACAGAAACTTTAGCATTCATATGTGTATATCTGTTGAACATGTCATTCTGAACCATTGGCATTACTCTGCTGCTATAACGACCTCCACTCTAGTGGTTTCAGGCTTTCCACCAGATTTAGGAACCTGGCTGCAGGGATGTGTTGCCATTAGAGCATTAGTGAGGTCCAACACTGATGTAGGTTAATAAGGCCTGGCTCATAGTCAGTGTTCCAGTTCATCCCAAAGGTGTTGGATGAGGTTGAGGTCAGGGCTCTGTGCAGGCCAGTTCACCAAACTGAAAACTGTTTTTTTATGGACCCGGCTTTGCGCAGGAGGACATTGTCATGTTTAAACAGGGAATGATCTTTTCCAAACACAAAGCTGGAAGCACACTATTGTCTAAAATACCTTAAGATTACTCTATTGTTAGTGGGAATTATGAGGCCACTGCCCAAATGTCAGTATAGATGACATACTGGTGATTAAGAGTTTAATGTAAGATTCTTTAAGCTACATTTGTCCTTGTTACATGTATCTCAAGCGGTTAATAATGTGCTGGCTGTTGATTTAGTAATATAAAACTCATAGTTCCCATTACTTGAAATGACCTAAATACAATTAAATGGTAGATTAAAGCAACTCACTCAAACCAATAATTTCAGAGCTTTGCACACATCTGCTATTGCTAGAAATTAATGATGGTATGTTCCACATTTGCACTTAATCCCGCTCCATCCCATTTCACTTCTTGTGCCATTTTTCTTGATTCTTTTCTTACTTGTGGTGCTTTTCCAGGGTTTTCAAGGAATTGCTGGAGACAGAGGAGCAGATGGCCCACCAGGTTCTCCGGTATGCTTTTGTTATCATCCTGTGATTGTAATTGAAGGATGTAGCTCTAGAAAGAGCTTCTAATTTTTAAGCCAACAGGGTTTTGTTCCAGTCCTGTCCAGTCAGTTAGCAAACAAGCATTTTCCCAAAAATTAGAGATGACATGAGAGATTTCTTGAAATGTACTCAGTGTTGCTTTGAAGTTTATGGTGTTCAGCCTAATGTAATGTCCCTGCAGCCCCGAACATAAACAGATAACAGATGGTATTGATTGGTACTTTGGACCTTTTGGTGACAGTGTGTCTTTATCTGACAGGGGCCACCGGGAAAACCAGGACCCCCAGGGTCACCAGGACCCCCAGGAGACAGGGTGAGTCTACAAGCACAGAACAGTCATGACCTCTATTATATCAACACACACAGATATCTGGTGTATGTGTGTAGTTTTTCAATATGTTCTATGTAGATATTGGTTTTGTGTGTTTTCTCAGGGTTTCACAGGAAAGCAAGGCATGGAGGGACCTCAGGGCCCAGTAGGCATGTATGTAAGTGATTCTTCAGCAGGGCAGATACAAGGAATGCACCTGTACTATGTTTTCACAGCATCAACATAATGTATGCAGAATATACTGCATCAATACACACACTTTAAGATTCCTAATCTGTGCGGTTCATCAGTTTATACATAATAGTGATAGTTATTATGTTGAGCAATTCATAAGTTTGTTTGGTTAGAAATCAATAAATTGCTGTCATGATATCATGATATGATATTATATTGAAACATTAATATGTGGTTTGCTATTTTGAATTAAAACGTTGGGTTCATTGGATAAAATTCTGTTATTGTATAGAATTGAGCGTTCAACAAAGCAATATCTGGCCTGAGTGCACGGCAGATTTTGGTATAGTTTTTTCAGCAATTTTTACAAATAACACATTTTTCTGAAAAGGAGTAGATAGCTTGTTATTTAACCCCACCTGTAGTTTGTAAGGTGTGTCACAGATGTGGATCCCTACAATTTTCTGACAAATGTTGTGTGATGTTGGATGTGCCTTTGTGACATTAAATGATGATTAATGCAATGCCATCTGTTCTTTCTACCATCAGGGTATCCAGGGGAACGTGGGCATGCGTGGGCCTCCAGGGTTCACAGGAGAAGGGGTAAGGTCATGTTTCTCTCTCCTATCACGAATAGTAAAGGCTTGTAAAGGTGAGCTTCAGACATGTTGCTTTATGTGAGAAGAGTCAAGAAACTGTCAAGTTCAGAGAGTGAGAAGCATCTGTAGAAGGCAACATAATGTGTTACTCAGAAAAAGGAAATTGCTTTTAACACATTTCACTACCATTTAGATCTACTGTTAAAATGTCTTTGTAAGAATGCCATGTGAACTACAAGAAACAATAATAAACTTTATTGTTTCTTCTGGACCAGGGTGAGCCAGGTTCACGAGGTTTACCTGGACCTGTTGGGAAGCCAGGACCTGCAGTAAGTGTCTGTAGTTTATTTATGTTTTTCTTTTTTTATTTCCAATCTTTAAACCCTTGTGAGCTGTTCGGTCCTATATAAGGGTAGGACAGAGTATTGTTCAAAGGATTTGATTAAGACAGCAGCTATGTGGGGGTCACACCAAGGAGGATTTGGAAAATAAAAGTAAACGAGTGAAGTGTGCAGCTGGTGTACAGGGACTGGCTGTTTATGGAGGCGAACAGCTCGCAGTGATTGATTTTGTTGGGGCCACCGGTGGCAAATCTAATGTCAGAGTGAGATGCCAAGTCTACCTGATAGAGGACAAATGGATTACTCCAATCACTGCACCCCAGCCTGTCCCCTGCAAGTGTCAGGTGACATCCTCAATGACAAAGCAGTTCCTCCACATGTTATAGCGCTGTTCAGTTGGCAGTTTTTGGCAGGTTGTGAAGAAAAACTAGTGCTGCTGGTGTTTATAAAATAAAGTTTCGACATCTTTACATGTTCTCACTAAGTTTTGATCAAGGTTAATATTGGACTAATTGTGAGAGAAAAATGGCATTTCTTTTAGATATCTTATTTACATATGAAAATTGGTTCAACGGTATTTCAGTACAACTTTACAACTCACAGAAACTGTTACACATTGAATCACTGTATCATTAAAATGCTTTTATATAGTTTAATGTTTTGTTACTAAAAGAAACAAAAAAAAACATGAGGGAACATCCTGAAAACACAGACAAAAACAAACTTCAGTAAGATGTTCCTTCTTAAAGTTTCTGCACCATTTTAAATCAATCCTTCTCTTTTGGTTGGTTAGATTTGGGAATAAGAAAGTCCCTTTAGCATGGATATAGTCACTTTCAGTAATAGAAGTGAGACTTTTCTGTGAAGTTCACTCGTTGTCCACAGTCCTCCCTGCAGTGTTTATTGGACACACTCTTTGCTCACGCGCATGGTTGCCCACTGCAGTGGTGAAATCCATCAATCTGTCATAGAGTAAAGTAATACACTGCTGAGAAGGTGGATTCATCAGCTGCTGGCTTGGACACTAAACACAGTGGTAAACTGAAGGCCTTTGTGACCACATCACAGAATGCATTGAAAACCACACTCATCATTGTAGATAACAATCATGTTGGCAAAGGTGTAACCTTTATTGTTTTATAAAATATCCTGTCCATACTTTTCTCACAGCCAAAATAAAATGTAATGAGAGCTGTGGGTAGCAGACAGAGTCTGTGGGAAACATTTTAAACATGTGATTTTCTGTTAAAGGTGTTACAATACAGTCCTCATAGTCCTTAATGATGATTCAATGGTTTAGTTAGTGTTCAGAGTTCACAGTTTATTAAAAAGAAAACTTCACTTTGTTGGAGGTCCAGGTAAGATGTAGGAGGAAGGTAACAGCAGATGAGCTCATTAAAGATGTTCCAAAAATATTTTCAGTGGAATAGCCAGATGACTTCATCAAAGATATTCATTAATTGAAACTCACAAACGGTTTAATCCTCTCACCAAGCAGCCACAGTAATACTATCTACAGATGCAGAAAAAGCTTTTACATTGTTTGATATTCATGTTCAGCAATTGCTTTGGAAAACAGACTGGATTAGGAGACTTAATGCTTCACTAAAGGAATAGCCTGCCTTCTAAAAGTTTCACGATTCAAGATAAGGATGCTTACACAAAATTGGATACTTGGATCTTCTCTGTCTTATTTCCTCACACAGTGTTCAGACAGATGTGTGAGCTGTGGGTGTGGTTAGCATGTTATGACTTGTTTGTTTTCTTTTTTTAGGGTCTAGCGGGTCCTCCTGGAGAGAAGGGACTCAGAGGACCTCAGGTGAGAAGAACCGTTAATTTGGTGGTTCTTAATCATGTAATTTAATTGTAAAACCAGCACTGGTCTTATTTTCTTTTTTAATAATGCACAGAGAAAAGTCAAATCTATGGATGTAAAGCATTTTGTAGAGCTTGAACAGTGGTGCTTGCATTACACTAAAATCAAGGATGAAGATAAAAGTTTGAGGTCATGGAAGCTGCTCACATGTGCTGTTTTTATGGACTGTTACTGCTACTAAAACACACTTAAAAGTTGTACTTCAGATTCACCCTTCAAATTAGTTTTGTAATCAACCAGTGACTAAACTGTAACCTTTGTGATTTCTCACAGGGTCGGCCTGGAGATGAAGGACCCAAAGGGATACCAGGCCTACCAGTAAGTTAAAGTTCACAGTGAACTCGAGCAGTTTGCATCCCGAGACTGAATTTCACATTGTGTGTTACAGGGCTGTGAGTTTGCATTTAAGTGGCATTTTAATTGGACACAGAGTTATTTTTGTTTGTTTGCTTTTTGCTTCGGTTTGGTATAATGAGCAAAGTTCAGGTTTGGTGTGAGACATCACAAGGATACTGCTGCCTGCCTGCCCACAGGAAGGAGTGAAAAGCTGCTGTTGTTTTCTGAACAAAAAAAACAGTGAAACAAAAAATTGAAAGAAAAATTGAATGAAAAAAGATGAATTATTAATTGTTTATTACTAATGTGTTCTGCTCATGTATTTCCACAGTTGATGAACCAGTCATAAAATACAAAATTAGAAAAATGTCAGTTGTCATTCTTTGACTCTACATGTTGATGTGGACCACTGTTTGACAAAAAACACATTTACCAGCTTGTGCCTCCGGCTGTGCATATATCCATTTGTTTGTATCCATCTGTCAATTGCCTCTTCAAATTAAAATTGACTTCAATAAAAAATAATTACCATTGATTAAATGTTGTTGAAAAACCTGTATGTAGCAAAGACATACTGAAGCAACAAGAGATATAGAATGTGCAGCATAAAATATTACAGATGAAATCACTGTCTAGGAAACTTATTGGAACGTTAAAATATTATTATTAGTATTTTTATATTTGACAGAAAATAGAGAGAGATAAATGATATATTGAGATTGAATAGAGATTGATCTCTATTCTAGGGCCCTCCAGGTCTCACAGGTTCTGGTGGCACACCTGGAAAACCCGGACCCAGGGGAAGCCAAGGGCCCCCCGGACCTCAGGGGCCACCGGGGCCAGCAGGAATCCCAGTGAGTGGGTACCTACCATCAACTGCTGCTTTTACTTACATTTCCGAGGCTTCTTATAGTCTGTAAAGATTCAAATCCATAAATCTTTTAATTTAGATACAAGTGAACACCTGGTTGACCCATCGTTACATCATAAAAAAACAAGTGCATAAAAAGTTATTTGACCACATGTTTGTTGGATATCCTCAGGGCCTACAGGGTGCTGATGGGTTATTAGGAGCAGCAGGGGAAAGCGGGCACAAGGTAAACTTCTGAATTCTGTAATATGAGTATTTATTCTGATTTATTCTGTTTTGTCTGCGTAACCTTCTTCATTGAGTTACTGGACTGATACTGTAACCTCCAGGGTTTACCCGGCTTGCCTGGTGATGCTGGCCCCACAGGACAAGATGGACAGCAGGTAGGTTTAAGTTTGTAGTGGAGCAAGAAAAGAAAGATTTTCATACAGTATTTCCAATGAAAATAAAGTCACAAGTGCCTCATAAGACAGCAGTGAAAACAGAAGAGTATGAATAACAAACAGCACAAAACTAGCAGACAGCAACAAAAAGATGATCTCTAAAACTAAAAACTATAAATAAAAAAAAAAAGTCATGAACTTGTGCTTAAACATCACATCTCAGTTTCACAGGCAAGTATTGTGCAGAAGCTGAGTCTGATGCTAAAATAGAAACGGAAACCGAGAAAAGAGAGTAAACAAGCTGAGGAAAATTCTGTGTGAGCTCTACACAGTAACAAGGGGATTCAACAAGTTTTGAACATGATGGTTGTTGGCTCAAACATCACTGGCATCACTGTGGCAGGTTCTTTTACTGTCAACTGATGATTGTTTTGAATTTAAAAACATCAGGGTCCCCATGGCCAAACTGGAACTGAAGGCCCACATGGACTGAAAGGAGACCAGGTCAGTGCCCCTCTCCGTCTTTACACCACGTCATAACACTTAAATCTGTTTTGTACAACATGAGGCCAAGTTGATTTTGTTTAATGTCGTGCAACGGTCTGTTGTGAGGCAATAAAACTCTTTGACAACCAATTGTGTACTAGCATTGAGAAACCTGAGGTCAAACTGTATCTGATTTCCTGTCTTCTATTGTTGCCATGTTTGACAGGGAGACATAGGGTCTTGTGGGAAAACTGGTCCTCCAGGCCCACTAGGAGAGAGAGGACTTGAGGGGGCAAAAGGCTTACAGGGACCACCTGGACCAGTGGGTGAAGAGGTAGGTGCCTAATAGATGATCTTCACTTTAAATGATTGCAGACATTCTCACATGTGTCCAACTGCTGCTTACAAATGACAGAGCAGCTCCGCAGGAGGTAATTTTCTAATTCAGTGAAGAACTTAAGGACTTCATCACATCACCATTTCCTCCACCCTGTACTTTATAGCATCACACAAACAGTGTTATGGTAAACAGATGTACTTGTTATATTGGTTTTATTTCTTGTTAGTAGATAATTGTCAACATGAACAACGTGTGCTCTATGAAATGCAAATAAAAATAGCGTGAAAAGTACTAAACCACCGTCACTGTTACATAAGCCGTGAAATTAAAATTTGCTGATGATGCGATGATGGCAATGCTTAACTCAAATCCCTGTGAGGGTTTTCAAATGTTGATTATAGAACAACAGCGGGAGCAGAAAGCTGGCATGGCCTGTAATTTCTGTGACACCTTCAACATGTTGAAGGTATCACAGAGATTATTATTATTTTCAGCTTGATGAAACGTGTTCCACAACCTGAAAATGTACCTTTAAGCATTGGGTGTCAGGGAGTCATTTATGGAGTCTTGCATAGGGTTAATAGAGTGTGTAATTGCTTTTTAAAGTATTTATTGGTATTTTTAAACACAGTTTTTTTGTTTGTCAGTGAATGTAATGGATGTCTTGAAGAACAGTCAGATGTAGTTTTGCAGTTTTTCATCCAATGTAGTCTTCAGGGTTGAACCTTGGATTTAAAAAACAGGCAAAATAAAAGCAAATGGAAGCAAACTACCACCAAGATACAGAAACCATATAGATGAAATGTGGCTTTATTTTTCACAGTATCATCTTATGGTATCAATCTTCTCACTGAACACCGGAAAGTGAATAGGCGTATTTCCAAAACTCTTAAGCCATTGTTTTGTTTTTTTGTCGCTGACATTCAGTAGACAGTTAATCAACTCCAGACTCATGTTCATCCCCCCTCTGCAGGGTGATGTCGGGCATCCTGGTGAAACTGGGGATCCTGGACCCATAGGGGAGAAGGTACATATACTAATATATAATATACTGTACTGTCTTACTTTAGTTTGTTGAAATTGGTGAACAGACAAGATCTGTGATTAGGAGAATAATTGTGTTGCTTTGACTGATGTGGTGCTCACAGTTTTCTGTTTGTTCTGGGCAGGGTGTGGTGGGACCTTTAGGGATGTCTGGTCGGGAAGGCCCTTGGGGAGCACTCGGGGAAAATGGCAAAAGGGGCCCAAATGGGGAGAAGGGCCACATTGGATTAATGGTGAGCGGAGTTTTACTCTTAGGTTTGGTTGACAAGTGTGTGTTTTGTATGTTTGTTACATTTTAATGCAACAACACACACCCAACATCTAAAATGTTTGGATGTGAGGACCACATTATTGCACTGGGTAAAATGTTCCTTCATCACCTTGAATATGCACCATGTCATAGTTTATTTTGACTCAATCCCACATAAACCATTCTGCTAAAATAAATGCTAATTAAAGCACCAAAATTGTGTTAATCCGCCACTGAAAATAGTCTCAAACAAATTGACTACAGTGCCAATCTATTTTTTCAAAAATAAAATGATGCGATATACTGTTCCTGATGTCATGTTCATCCTCATAAACAGGGTGAACCAGGGCTGATGGGTGAAGTGGGACCTGCAGGTCTGCCAGGATTACAGGTGACTTTATTATTAGGATGTATTGACGCCATCGATGCTGTCAATGGTGATTTTGGTAGCCTTTAAATTAACCTTTATTTGAACTGTTCACAGATGGGATTGACATTTATTGATCCACCTGACAGATGTGTTTTGTTTCTGTGGTGGGTTTGTGCTCATTTTAGGGAACGGCAGGCCCTCGAGGACCCCTGGGACTAGATGGACCTCAGGGCCAGAAGGTAATATTATTGTCCTCAAGTAACAAACTGCTGTCTCACTTCACAATGTTGTTAAAAATTGTTTCACTCACATACATCAAAACAAATTGAAGCAATTGTACTTATACAGTAGCTGAAATTTTAGAATGACTTTAATTAATATTGAAATGGTATTTTTGGTAGCCTGATTGAGTCAGGCACCATCACAAATTACAGTTAACACATCTTTATATCGCTTTTTTTAATCTATATATCTTATGTTTTCTTATGTCTGGTGTAATCACTCAACCCAAACAGTTAAAAGTTAGATTGCACTCGCTACATGTGAACCTATTCTGCATTAGTGCGTATTTAGCTCTTGTATAAAAGGAAGCATCTTAATCTCAGGATTTTCATTCATAAGAAAAAACAAAAATGGAAAATCAAGGTCATGAGTGAGGACTTTTGGTAACTGCTGTAGATGTTCGCTGTAAACAGTACAGCTACTGACAGAGAGGAAGAATCAGTACTGGCTTTCAGTAATCACCTTATTGATGGGACCCCTGCCTTGCCAGCCAGACTCTTACTAATACATCCTCTTTTTTTATATACTGTTCATCACCTGCTGTGCTCTGCTTGAGTCCTGTCAGTCAAATTAGAATAAATGTCACAGGAATGGCATTAAAATACTTCCTTTCATCTCTCCAGGGGGAGGCTGGGCCTGTAGGAACTACTGGACCTTCAGCGCCTGGAGGCCCTCAGGTAAATACTGATTCTGTTTAACATTTTGTCTAACAGTTACACTGCCTTGAAGAAGTGTGTCATTGCATATCACATGTTTGAAAACTCTAAAAAGTTTTTATTGCATATGTATTCACCCCTTTTGCTGTGAAACCCCAAACTAAGATCACATGCATCCTACTGTCTTCAGAAGACACATCATTAGTTAAACAGAGTCCACCTGTTTGCGATTTAATTTCCTGTTCCATGACATCCTCAGAGCTTGTTAGAGAACAATGCTACACATCATGGAAACCGAGGAGCAACCGAACAGGTCTGGCATTAAGTTGTGGTAGTACAAAGGATGGTTAAGATTTAAATAGCTTTAAATGCCATGACAGGGCACCATTAAATTCATCATTAGAAAATGGAAAAGAAAATGCCACAACAGAAAATCTACATCACATGTCTTCTGTTGGATACTCGTGAATGTTAATTATTGTATCACACCTAAAGAAGTATTTTGTTCCCCTCAAAGAACAATGCATGTTGTGTTAATCGAATGGTGAAAAGCCCAATAAAATCAATTTAAATTCCAGGTTGTAATCTGTGGAAAAGCCCAAGGGGGGTGAATACTTAGACAAGGCACTAAATATAACAAAAGACAACCATTTGCTCTCTGTTTGTCTTGTACATAGGGAATAGCTGGTGCACGAGGTGTGAGAGGAGAAACAGGGGGACTGGGTCCACCTGTAAGTATCCTTGTGTATCAGAAAAGTTGTTCACTGTATTTGTTTTGTTTGCCTGTGTAGATTGCCCTTGATTGGCAGTATTATATATATACATGATTTCCTCTTTGTTCTATCACAGCAGTGATGCTGTGGGCACTACTCTTTTAAGTGATTTAGAGAGAAGTCATTGTTGTGATGTCTTCATGACAGGGTCCAGTAGGAAAAGTTGGACCTCAGGGAGACCAGGGAGCTAAAGGGGAACCAGGGCCACCAGGAATGAAGGGAGAGCAAGGAGCTCCAGGTCCACCAGGGGAACAGGTAAGTGGCATTGTTATATGTATCTGCTGTATTTTATTTATAAATCTGCTGTATATGACCTAAGTGCATATCTGCATGATGCTACAGCTTATTAATAAATACATGTTAATGTAAATATCCTCTGAATAATGTGAATTACCATTGCAGGGTGAAGATGGTCTGCCAGGAATCCGAGGTCCTCCAGCTCTGCCAGGGTTTGAGGTTTGTCTGTTCATTACCATGGCTGAAGATTGCCTTTTTTACCCTCAACACCTCTAACTGTCTTATTTGTGTCACTTCCTTTGCTTTTTCAGGGGCCTCCTGGAGAGAATGGACCCCAGGGACCCCCAGGTCCCCAAGGGGCTCCTGTAAGTGTGTGGATGTGTACAACACAGAAACACTGTGGATGATGAAATCATATTTTGCCTTTAGCAGCTGGTCTTTATTTATAGTATTTGTTTGATAGGAATTGATTATTAAGAAAAAAAGAAATTGTATATATGTGTGAGTGTGTTTCGTCTGTCTAATGAAAAACTATTGCTGCTCTGCAGGGAGTTCAAGGAAAACCAGGACCTGAGGGGAAAGAGGGCATGAAAGGCGAGAAGGTGAGATCCTCATGTTCCAGTACAATTTGTTGTATTTATCTATATCCTAATGTATAATCTAACATCTCCTTTTATACATTCACACTTTCCCAAACATCTAAAGTTGGGCATATTTAAATTCAAGCTAATTATGCCACTGATCAGTTTGTGTTTTACTCCTACAGGGAAACAATGGCATGAATGGATCACCAGGGAAGACAGGTCACATTGGAAGGAGGGTAAGATTTTTCTGTTTCAGTAATTTGAAAGTTTTGCAAGTGAAATCCAATTCTAAATAATGTAGGATGTAAGATGTAGCCAAAATTCTACAGTGATAAATCCAAAAAGTTAATATTCTGTTTATAATCCTAATGCTAGTCCATTTTTTACAACTGATTAATAAAATAGACTTTGTTTAGTGAAGAAGTCATCGCTTTCATTATGGTGTATGCGCATGGGATGAAAGTGGAAATGGACACAGCCATTGACAGCCACCACATGTACAGAATTATACATAACACATTAGGTTATTTCTTGTGTGTCCTCTTTTGCTTTCTGTTGCCTCATTGAAAAACATGGCGAACTTGTCCACAGGGGAAACGGGGGAAGGCTGGAGTCAGAGGAACCAGAGGTGACAGAGGACCAAAGGTGGGATATATGGGATATAAGCCACTGGCTTGTGTACATCTGGTTTAATTATGCTGTAAGAGCCAACAGTACATTGTTTTTTGATGTTCAGGGCCAAAAAGGAGACACAGGACAGGTTGGCCTTCCTGGATGGCCTGGGCTCATCGTAAGTCAAATTATTTCTTCACTTAACATCCATTCATCAGTTTGTTTGTTTTTATGTTATAAAAAAGCTCTACAATTGCCTGTATTTGCCTTGCCTCTGCCTGTCTGCTTCAAAGATTTGTAAAAAAACGCTTGTTAATAATGATACGTTTGGTCATTAAGTGAACTGCAGTCAGCAAATAAATTACAATATTTAGACTAATGTAGCTTTTATCTGTAAAGTTTCTATGTTGTGTCTAACCCCAGCTTAGCTCCAGTTAAGTGGGCTATTTTCCCTTTCTACAGAATTTTCTTTAATGTTTTATTATTATTATTGTTGTTGTTATTGTAATTATTGTTATTGTTATTGTAATTATTATTATTTATTATTATTATTATTATTATTATTATTATTATTATTATTATTGTTATAATTATATCTATTCATGTGTATTTCTGTTATATAAATAAGGGCGTAATAAAGTAGGAAAGTAAGCTTAGTTAACCAACAAAAAATAAAATATAAAGCATTACATTAAATGACATGACATGATAAGTCAATGAACTGACAGTATCTGATATATTCCGTTTTATGTTTGTCACCAAGGGAATCCAGGGCTTGCGCGGAGAGCTGGGAGATCAAGGTGAAAAGGGGAAAGAGGTAAACACAAATTAATAAACATGACAGAGATTCAGTGAAAGCCCAACCCAAACTGGATCTCATTGGATTCAATGAAAAGTGTCTTTGTACTGCTTTCATTTCTAGGCCTCAGAACATTCCTCTTTAGCATATAGACATGATGATGTGAATTATCATCACCTTTCACGGAATAGGATTTATATGTTTTTAAATTACAGGTACAGATAATACAGGTACAGTCATAG
The DNA here is from genome assembly GCF_000972845.2 of Larimichthys crocea. Lineage (NCBI taxonomy): Eukaryota > Metazoa > Chordata > Actinopteri > Sciaenidae > Larimichthys > Larimichthys crocea. The sequence goes on along the minus strand of NC_040014.1, from coordinate 4,244,218 downwards.
TGAAATGTTTGTATTCTCAGGGTGAGAAAGGAGACATGGGACTGCCTGGACTGCCTGGAGCTGATGCCATGAAGGTAGGAGCTGTCTGTTGTTTAATGTGTTAATAAGGAGATAATCTGGGAAACAAATAATGATCTGCAAATAATAATAATGTTTGGGTGGCAACTGTGTCTGGAGGTGTGATAGTAAATTGAAACTGAAAAGACAATTACTCTGAGGGAGATGGTTCTCTGGTTTAAATGAATAAATTAGGCTTTAGCAGAAGGTAATACATTTGGGTAATGGAATTTTCAAGTGAAAGTTCAGAAACTTTATAAAGTTCTGGAATTGTTAAATGGATACACACATTCATTAACATTCTATTGATTTAATAATGTAATGCAGCAAGTAAATGCTACAATGTTTATTGTATGAAAATAGTGAAGCAATCCAGGAAAGGGCAAAAATAACATGGAATTACACATTACAGAAAGCAATAGACTTTTGTTCACCAGTAGGAAAAGTACAGGTGTAACTGATAACATTAAAAAAAGACTAAATTCCAAATAGATGAGCTTGTTCCGAGCAAGTGGCAGTCCTCGAATGGCCCCTTGAGCCTGGCTACAGAACGAATCAGTCTCCATAAACAACCATGTTGACATGCCCAACCTCAAAGCAACATGTTTATAGCTCGGTACAAAAATAGGCTGTGGTCTTAATAACTAATTTTTCCATTCATGAGGGTGAATTTTTATAACTTGTCAATTTTAATTATATTAAGGCTTAAAGTTATGCATAATTCATGGGTGTTGTCATTTAGTTTCACCAATGTGTCTGCTCGTTTTTGGATTATTGTGAAGCTAGGCGGATGTATATAGTATCTCCTTTGTAAAAGACTTATTAGACACAATTATATTATTCCCATCACTATTTTTTCCTTTGAAGTGTAACTCTGTCCTATGAGGTTACTTCAGAATGTATATAACTACCTCAGACCTTAAGAGCCATCACAAATACAGACACAACGATACAGAGAGCCACCACAAAGTGATAAAGGCGAAGAAAAAACAGGGAAAGGAACTTGATCCAATAAGCACAGGATTATCAATCACCTTCAGTTTCTGTAATAAAGAGATTTTAACTTTCTGTAGGCAGAACAAGTCTGTGTCTGCTGAGTTAAAACCTTCAGCGATTATAAAAAAATCAACAGTCTATCAAGGCTCCAACTTGTCAGGCACTGAGCATGGAAAAAATAACATCTCACATCCATAATGGGCCAGGCAGAGGCACGGAGAGTGTCTAGATATCGCAGCCAGATGAAGCAGACAACTGAGCTCAGGGTAGATAATGAGACGCATTATGATGTGTTAAATAAATTAAGGGGAAAGTTGGACAAGACCCACTTGGTGATCGAGGCCTCCCCCCAGGCTCCATTTGAGACCCCTCAGCTGGAGCTTAAGCAGCCCAGTAGCAGAGAAACTGAACAGGCCACTAACCACATGACTGACAATGAGGCTTCACCAGCTCTGAAATATTCTTGAAGATATCAGACCAAAAGGAAGAAATTTAGGGGCAAAATACAGTTTATACATGGATACAAGTATATTGTTGTGTATTTTCACCTTGGAATAATGAAGTTCATGAAGTAATTTAAATTGTATGAGACTGTTACGTACCAGCTCTTGAGGGAAAAGTAAGTAACATAAACCAGTTGTTTCTGGTTAAACAAACATTTATTTTCAGGAATTCAGATTGATTATAAATCTAACAAAAGCAGGTGAGGTAACTATATAAGCCTTATATAATAACCACAATATAGTAATGACCAAAATCAGGGAGAAACAGCACCCCTAAACCTACTGACTCTAACAAACACCTAAATAGATGCAGTCAGTAGCCCAACCAAAGCTAGCCCAGTCCCCAGGTAGTAAATAATTCTTCTACAAAAACAAGTTAACTCAACATTCACAAGCAAGTCAAGGTTTAATACAGAGGCAAGCTCAGCACAAAACAAAAGCTGCCTGGGCTGAAAGGCGGTTCTAGTTTAAATAACAGTGATCATCAGATTAAAGACTGGCGATTGGTTGGTCAGGGCAGGGGCCACTCCAATCCTCTCCAGTCCTGGTCTACAGATCCCTGAAACGCAGGGACAATGTTGACCATACCTCCTCAGTGGAGACCGATCGGGACAATTTAACTATTTTCTGTAGGATGCCTTCCAGGCTGTGACAGTAGTCCACGAAGTGTACAGTTTAAGGTGGCTTGTGAGGCCTGGGTTGCTTTAAAACAGTCAATCAGGCACTGTTTTTTTTTGCAATTTTTTGTTGTTGTTGTTGTTTGTTTGTTCTTTTGACAAATCTTTCTAATTTATTCAGGTTTTTGTCATTTTGACATAATGTAATAATGTATGTTGATTTTATGGATATTTATTCAGTTCTAACCCTAACCCTAACCCTGGAAATATTTTATTTTTTCAGGGTATCCGTGGTCCTGCTGGGTTGCCAGGCCCACCGGGTCTGAAGGGAGAGCAGGTAATAATAAATTACTTCTTATTTCCTCCCTTGTGTTGTGATTCATTTCGACTACATTTGAATATGTTTTTATGATGTCCAACTTTCTCTCCCTGTCTCTCTTTCGTTTGTCTGTTGTTTTTCTTTTAGGGAAATATTGGTCTACCGGGGCCGAGGGGTACACTAGGGGTGCCAGGACTGCCTGTAGGTTTTCATGTACAGATAGCTGATGTAACATGTTTAATTTTTTTGTACTTTTTTGGTTGCTGGCTGTTATATCCATCTTTAACTATGTTTATAACTGGCATTTTGTTTTTCAGTTTGGCTTGTATATTGTTGCTTTCTTTTATGCAAAGAACTTTGCAATTGTGTTTGAAATTCCCTTTGGATATACTGAGGTTATTCAGGCCATGCATTTTTAACTTTGTGTCTGGAATATTTTATATCTTCAATTCAAGTCACTCAGTTCTGTCACTCAGATACTTTTATCCAGACTGTGTCTGAGAAATGGAGACAGCACAGAAGTGGAGTGTGTGATGGAAATGTTATTGTTTTAGAATAACTCCAGTCATTCCTGTAAAGTGCAGACTTGTTATCTGTCAACCAACTAATCTTCTCTTCAGCTGCCAGTCTGTTGAACCATTCACAGTTCAGCAGCACATAATGATTGTGTTCAACCCACTGTGTCTTAGGGTAGAAAATCCATTGACTTGGGTTATAAAATCTGCGAAGCCATGCCTGATGGGTTCTTAATGCAGCAGATAAAAGCACTCTGAAGCTGTTTGTTGATAAATCCACTTCACACTGGAAAATCATACTAATGCCCTTTTCTTCTTCTGTTCTCTCCCCTGCTGCAGGGTTTGTTTGGATTAAAGGTATGACATGATCAACTCAAGCACTCTTGTCTTGACAGATCAAACTCACTTCAGCTCCTACTCACCTTTATCTGCAGTGTCCTTGAAGATTCTTTACGTCAGAATCACTCATGTTGATGGCACATATAATCATAAAGCCGTCACATGTTCGAGTTGGCGTTAGAATGTAATGGGATTGTGCAGCAGTCTTTACTTCCATACCAATGTGTTTTACACTTAATGGTGTGATATTGCTGTGCAGAACAGTGCCGGATTGAATGTTTTTATTTATCACATTTCTTTTTAACTGCAGGGTTTAAAAGGCTACCAAGGTTTGCCTGGTCTGCCCGGCAGGAGAGGGCTTCCGGTAAGTTTACAACAAAGTTGGACAGCAGAGGATGAAACTAGCTCTAAATTAAATTTTGATTGGTCAAAAAAAAAAAAAAAGCTATCATATTAATATAAAGATATACTAGACACTGTATATCCAAAATGTAGGATGTCTACAGCAACACTGATAATGCGACCCAAGTTGAGTATGAAATCAGCATAGTGTGGATATGTACTTCTCATGTCTGGAAGTTTGCTTTGTTTATAACTTTACTGTCTTTTGGCTAACATTGGCTTAACATTCGGGGGAAATGGGCTTTACATTTTTTTGTTTATTATTGTTTTAATTTTAGTGACCCTATACTGATATTACTAGTTGAACACCACATTGATTTATTTGAAAAAAAATATATATCAATTGTCATTGTATAGTGTGTATATTTACCCAGAAGTCATGTCAAGAGAGAAATTTCTTTTGCTACAATAATTTTTTGCAATAGATGAAGTTTGAAGTTTCGTGTCTGTGTTTTAGGGTCCACCTGGGGCTCCTGGACCCCCAGGAAAGTCACTGAACATGACACTGACTCAGCTTAAGGCAAGTGATTCATGTAGTCATTGTCCAGTTAAGGTATTTTATTGACATAGCTTGCAATTCAGACTAAATTTACTTCCCCTTAGATATGAAAATATCTTAAAAAAATAGACTATGTGTGTAATTTTTTTTATTCTCTTTCCTTACCCAGGACCTGATGTATGTGTCTGATAGGCCCAACTATCCTCTGATCCAGACTCTGTTAGACTCTCTGCAGCAGGAGTTTCGGCTGCTGGTTGATCCTCCTGATGGCAGCAAGGAGCATCCTGCCACCACCTGTCTGGAGCTCTGGTTCTGTCACCCTGAATACAGCAGCGGTTAGTTCCAGAAAACAGTGAAATAACAGTAACATTATTGTAACGTTATCATTGCTGCGACATTATCAAGTATTTATATTTAATGAAACTTCTTTCAGTTCTCCCATTTCAGCTACTTTCAATATTTATTTTTCAGATGCCACTTCATCTTCAACTGTTTCAATATTTCAGTTATTTCAAATATTCAACTAAAAAGCAGCAGTTGGTTTTCTATTCCTAAAATAGCAGTGAATTATACCTACAGCAAAAACTAATTAAAACAGTATAATATTTATTTAGTAGAGTCCATGTTGGAGTGGTTTCTCTGGTGTGTCTGTAACACTTTGATCCCTGCAGATTGAACTGAGCTTTTGCTAACCTTTCTCTGCAGGAATGTATTATATTGACCCCAACCAGGGCAGCACAGCCGACGCTCTGCTGGCCTACTGCATCTTCTCTTCCACATCAAAACAGACCTGCCTTCATCCTCGAGAGTCTCAGGTATGAAGACATACAAAGGCTACAGGAAATTGCAACTCTGGATCAATGGCACGCCCACTAACTTCATATATACAACCAGAATCTCAGTTTGATGAATTGTCAGTGAGCTCACACTTTCGTAGTGATGACTTGACGTTGAACTTGTGACACAGGCAACTTTAAAGAGAAGTGTTTTTTTCCAACCTAAATTTTATTCTGGTTGTTAGGACATCACTCCTACAGTATCAGTCCTAAAATAAATTGATTCGCTGACTTCATTGCATTATCCGCCATACACACACACCCATTCTTCCACCCTACCAGGGTATTTGGTATGACCAAAAGCTCAAGGTGGCTAATGTTGTCTAATGTTATCAGACTGCTGTGAGAAGAAAATCCTTCATAAAAAGAGAGAGATTAAACAAAATGAAAATGTGGGAAGGAGGGCATTAATGTGTGGCTAAATGAGACATGACATTCATCCAGAGGACATCAGGACCATCAGGACACAGATGTTATTATTCTCATTATTCTGTAGTGCAGTCTGTATAGAAACAGACCGCTCTCACCTCTCACCTTCTCCACTCTGATACAGTCAATACTACATAAAGAATTGAGTCAGTCAACCAAAGAATAATATGAATTGGTCTCGGGTAGCGTGAAGTAGATGCATCGCAAACTAAGGTAGCCAATTTACGTCTGGTTCATGCTTGAGCTGCATGCTAATCCAGAGTTCATCAGCATCTGTCTGAACATCCTTGACCTTCACTTGTATGAAAGCAGGACATGCATTTAGATTTAGATTGTGCCTTGTTTTTACTACCTGCAGTTGGCCACAAAGGCCTGGATGGCAGAATTTTCAGAAGAAACAGATTTTCAGTGGCTCAGCAGACTGGAGCAGGGATTCCAGGTAAGTGAATTTCTCTAAAGCAAATAACCAAAACATAGCTTGTGTTTTCATTGGTATATAATCTCAAAGCACAGATCTGTATAACCATTAAAGACTATTTTATTGAGACAGTAAATGTGTCTTAAAAGTGAAACAACGAGCTAAACAACAAGCTGACATTCTTAATTCATCACATTTTTATTCCTTTCTCATCAGTTTTACTATCCAGGTGCTAACGTGGTCCAGATGCGTTTTCTGAGGTTGCACAGTAGCACTGCCATCCAGAAGATGACCTACTCCTGTCATCCAGGACACAGACTGGGCCAGGCAGACAGGGACATCAAATTCCTCACTGACACAAGAAAGCAAAGTTACCTCGGAACACTTAAAGATTGTGTGGTAGGTTTTCCAAATCTTTCCAAAACCTTTCTGCTCAAGCTTTCTTCTGATAGGCTGAAGGAGGAAGTGCAGGTCATGGTGCTGCCGTTGTTCTGTAAAATCCTATTTGACCTGGGGTGAATCAGCAACATTTAACTTTTTTTTTGTTTTGTTTGAAAAATCTTTTTATAACTTTATAACTTTTAAAAATGCACAGTAGTTTTTTTAGTTCTTTTTGCTAACAGTTATTTAAGATTATTAAGCTCATCATTTTTAACAGTATTTTTTTGTTGTTATTGGACCTGGTTTAGGAGGAAAAATCATTAAATCATTATATTTATAGAAATGTAGTAGTCTGTAAGTATATAAAGATGTGGCATCATGGAAATAGAGGACAAAGGAGCCCTAGATGAGACAAAACAGACAACAAAATGTTCTCAAGTATTACTGTCACATAAAGAAGTGGATGATTCACAGTAATGAAATGTAATAAATTAAATGTATTCTGTTTCCTGTGTGTCAGCCTGAAGAGGAGAACCTTTCTGGACCTCGGGAGTCTGTGTTCGAGTTTGAGGACCTCCAGCTGCTTCCTCTGAGAGATGTAGCAGTGATGGGAGGAGAAAACTTCTCACACCAGTTTGGCTTCACTGTCGGACCTGTGTGTTTCAGCTAGAGAAAACTAGAAAGGGAGACGCATAGGTCCAGGACACAAACCTCTGTTCAAATCATGGATGCCAAGAGGACAACTGGACCGGCTCTTCCAATTTCTGAAGAAATCACTCCCTTCCCTCTTGTTTTGGGGGATTTGATCTCTCTTTTTAATTGACTCCGTATTCATGAATTTGAGAGGACAAAAGGGTCCCCAGGCTTTTTCACGGAGAAGTCAGTTTTGTTTACAGAGACGTTTATCTTGTATGGAATAATTTAAAAATGTATGTTTTTTATCCTTTATATACAATGTTTGTTTTTCCTTCTTTCTTCCTAACAATGTGTTCTGCATTGGGGACACAGCTACTGTCGTCCCATTGGCCATTTGTGACCAGGCCAGGCCAGTACAACTCTCTGACTGACATTAATGAGTGAACTCATGTGTCACAAATTTCATTTGAATCCAAAAAACAACAGAGGGCGACAGTCATATTGTCTTATACATACTTGATGCTGTCAACTGCAAGACCAAAATTCCTCATTTTGTTAAAATACAGAACATTGTTTATGTTTTTACAGTTTCATATAACTGTATGTTCTTATATCTCAGGTATGATACATTAATGATATACACATGGGCACTGAAGCTGCGGTTGTCACAGTATGTTGGTCGGTTTTGTAGTTTAGCATTCAAACAAGACATATTAAGATTAGAAATGTTATGCATAAATCCATGAAAAGACCAAAACCAACAGTGAATTAGTCCTAAGACTATTGTGTGTAACCAAATCCGCATATCTTCTTCTCCTGCACCATGGAGCTCCACTGACACTCCAGTGACATATTCCTTCAATCCAGTGAATACACACTGTAGTTTATTTTGATACAATGCCACACCGCCATCCTGCTGCCAGAAATACTCACAAGAACACCAAATTAGCATTAATGCACAGCTGAAAATTGTCCCTAACAAATTCACTATTTACTCTTGTTTGAGTAACGTTTGCTGAAACCTACAGTGACCAGCAATTTAGGAAATGAATACGTTTTTTTAAATGAAACAATATATAATGATTGGAAAGTATTAAAGACTGGAGCATTGTTGGTTTTCTCTTTTCATGAGATTTATAAACCATAAGGAAAACAATATAGTAACACCAGTTAACACTTCTCCATTGTGTTCTCAAATTTATGTTAAAGCAGTTTCAGTCATAGATCTTCATTTAGTTTTATAACAATACATTACGCAGCATCCTATAAAATTGCCACAACCAGTCACAAACCGGGTCAAATCTCAGGAACGCCTGAGACGATTAGATATTCAGCAATCTGTCAAAATACATACATAAAACAACTAACTAACTAAACACTGTTTTTAAAGGTGCTATATAAATAAAGGTATTATTATTACCTAATCAACACAAAATAGGAGGAAAGGATGACCTCCAAATCGAAATGTGTTAACATGAATGCAATGTCAGGCTAAAAAATGAACTGAAACAAAATGACAATTGATTATGAAGCTACTGTTTCCCTCCAGTTCTCCCCAGAGTTACTACATTTTCATGACATTTCATTTTGTACTTCTCCAACAGGTTTGCATGAGATGCTTTACTGCTTTAACAATAGAAATGTTACATTTAAGTGTGTTGAGGAGATTCTCTCTTTTTCTGTTATCTCATGTAAACCAAAGACTGAACATAAGCAGCATGAGCTTACAGATTCATCTGTTTTCTCCTAGGACAATACTGTAATTTCTTTCCTTGTACTGTAAAGATCATTCTCAAGTTTGGCTGTAGAGCCTATTACCATCCACTTAGCCTTGAGTAATTGCCGTCAACCTGAGTTTCTGCTTCATTCAATCTCAGAAGTGCTTGGGTCCAGGGAAAAGAAGCAAGCCTTGTAGATTCTCAGCAGAATCAGGATTTGGTGTTTGTGTCCCAGAGGCAGTCAGCAGTGAGTGATGAGCAGTGTGGTGTACTGTTTGCAGGGAGGATTCATTTGAGTAAGATCTCAGGGAGTTAGTGGTGAGAAGGGAGCCTGCAGGCTCAGCCAAAAGTGTAGCTCTGCAGCTAGAGCCAAACACCAAACACCAAAACTTCATTGTCTTGCTTCATATCAGAATTCTCAGCTAAGGGTTTGCAAGTTGGTTCATGAGATGATGCATGCCACTGCTACATAACAGGGAACACATGTACTGTACCATAATCTCAACCAGACAAATTGGTTCATTGGTTCACATTTTAACCACAGGTTTGCAATTCTGGCCTGGTGTCCAATATTCAATGTTTTCTTTTTGTATTTAGATTTGTCATTTATCATTCCACATGATTGCCTTAGCTGGCTGAGACAGATCATTATTACTTTATTTGTTTGTACAAATTATCATTTTAAAAAATATGAAATGACATGCTGGACATCTGTCTTGTGTGATCCCTCCATCAGCTCATTCAAAGAATTGTCAGTTGAATGAAAAAAAAAAATACATAACCAAACATTGTCTCTTGTGTGTTTTTCTCATCATAAGAAACATAAATGTGTGGAGCAGATTTTATGGCAATCTATCCAATTGTGGTCAAGACACTAAAAGCCACAAAGTATCAGTTTCATGGTGACGCTGGAAGAGGAGGAAGCAGAATTCATCCTGCGGGGACCACAAATGTCTACCAGATTCCAACCAAATATGTGTCCACTTCAGATATTTCGTATTATGTAGTCTGGACCAAAATGACTGACATCACCATCCCTAGAGCCATCATCATAAAAATAATTAAAATGGCCCATCATATAACATTTGACCTACGTTCAACTCACCTACATTTATGTAGTGATACAACTGGGTCAGGACGCAGGATCTTGCATTAGTCTTTCAGATGATTCAACTGCCTCCTATGCCTGGGGCTACTGCTGGGCCTCCTCCACATGCTGATATCCACCCCACTGTTGCCCTTTAACAAGCTGACATTCAGCATGTTTATTGCCTATCACAAAACACAGCAGAACAGGCAAAAGACCAAAAACAGAGCCGTCACTGAGGGTTATGGTACCCCAGGAGCTGTGTTTCAGAAGCCAGAAGCAGCCTGCCTATAGAGACAGCTGTACCCAAACCCTCCAGATACATCCCTCTTCTCTCAACTCTTATGTTTATAACCCATCTTTCTGTCATATGTCCCAGCACTGCTCATCTCTCCATTCCTGTTGAGCTTGTTCCCTCTCAGACCCAGACTACACCCTGTGCTCCAACAGTCCCATCAGCCTTACCTGTGCCACAAAAACGTCGCTCCAAGGCCAGGTTCAATAAGAGAAAGTTGGGGGGTAAATACTTGTAGTAAGTGTAGGGTACAAAAGTGTAACATTGACCTAATTCAAAGACTTTCCTTCTGTCATTGAGTCATCACAATGAATTCACCACAAGAGATGGCAGTTTAAATGGAGCTCAGTCAAAGGAGTCTGCTCAGGAAACTTTTCATTGTTGTGGTTCTGCTTCTGTATTATTCGGTCATATTATGTATGTATTATTATGTATTATTTGTGGACCAGCAGCAGTGGTTGGAGTCTGGCAGTAGTAATGTAGATGAAGTTATTATAGCAACAAGTGCCAGTATTTGGGAAGCTACTCAGAAATGTAAAATTACATTTGTTTGTTAATTTTAACAAACAAATGTCATTCAAAATTATTCATTATTCTCCTTTTTAAATGATCATAATTAATATATTACATTCAAATCCTTTTGTGCTCTTTGCTTTTTGCTTTTATTTGTCTCCATAGTTTCCAAGAATTTCCTGAAATGTAAAAGTCTGGATTCAAAGAGAAAAATACAGACAACGTTTGAGTGACACAGTCTCAGGTAATTATCTTTTAGTAAGCTGAAAATCAAAATTACTCACAGCAGCCATTTTCCATTTAGTGCAGCAGAGCTTTTCCATGAGCCAACACACACACACAGAACAGCACCCTGACTCTGTCTGACCTGAATGGAACGGGGCCTTAATGATGATCAGCGGTAACACCTGTGTTTACTACATCATGTTTAAACGTCTGCGGTCTGTAGACAAGCGTTCAGCTTCAACATTAAGCATGATAATATAGTAATACGTCGTTTAACAGTTCAGTACACTGAGATGAAATTAATGTCGCATGTAATACTGAGGCAGGTGAAAACAGGTGACGTGACGTCAGCTGGGAGAAGCCTCTGACGGTTCGTGAAGGGTTAAACCTCAAACCGGCCGTGCACGCGCACGCGTCACGTGACGCGCGGCGTACGCTCTCTCGCGCCGCTCTTTTACTTTTTCCGCATCTGTCAGTGGGTGTCCTGCTCGCTAACTTTAGCCACGTTTCCTTCCCGGTTTAGTTCAGTCTGACATTTCACGCAGCGACCAGCTCGTCTTGCGTGACGGTGGGACGGTGTTACATGTCGGTTCCTGTGAGAGCTGCACATTTCCACTTCCCCTCCAGGAACAAGAGGAAGAAGAAGCACGGCTAGCCGCTTGGAGCTAGCTGACAGCTGTTTATCGTCGCTGTGAGGCACCGACCAGGCTGAGGTGAGGAGAGGAGGTGTTTCAGTGTTTCACTGATTTATCACTGATTCATCACTGTGTTTAAACTGTGTCGGTGATGTGTAGGGCTGTGACAAGGTAACACATTAGCTCAGTCAGCTCGTGTAGCTCGTTGCTGTGACTGACTAATGTAGCTTTTTTTATGTGTGGCAGTCAACCTGCAGGTTTTTATTCGTGCCCTAAATATTTCTGTCTATATTAAGAAGACTTTGCTAAAGTAACTCGCTACAAGACTTAGAGAGCAGCCTCTGCTATCAGCATCATAACACCGTCTTTGTTTTGGAGCTGGCAGGTTTGTCACTAAGTCTGCGTGACCACCTCAAGCTGTCTACGTTAGCAGCAGCAGGGCTTCCTGTCGTCAGCTGTCCATGGTACTGAAGAGGATGATCAATACATATTTATGTATCTCAGTGTCATATAAAACAGAGCATTTACATCTTATAAATGAAACAAATGACAGAGCAGAAGTATGGAAACATTGCAGTTACCTTATGAAAATCATAATCACAATCAGCTGTCAGCCCTGCTTTGTTTTGTGTGATACATGTGATCAGGTTGAGGTTGTTTGAACTTAAATCAGTGTGGCTTTAACTTCTGGCAAATGTTGCAGCTCAAATAAAATCAGTCAAATCAAACAGTGACAATTCTTCTGGCAATTTCTCACAATTTGTATCAGTGTGTTAACAACACTGCAGCGATCTGTTAAAGAAGAAAAGACAGTAGAGAAATCATCAAGAAATCTGAGATGTCAGCGAGGTGAAATGAAGTGTTGGAGGTGTAGGCAGCTACACACACACACACACACGAGTCACAACAAAGCATTTCTAAACTTGGTGCTACAGAGATGACACACTGTACAAATCATAGGGTGCATGCTTGTCTGGCACTTTTTTTCCAGTTAAAATGAAATGCGAAGATTTCACTTCACCTGCCCCCAAAACCTCTTAGGTGTTATATATATTCATTTATTTTTACATAACATAATGCAGAAAAAGATGCATGGGGTGTTAGATCTATTATTATATTCTATTTGTGTTTTGTTTAGTTTATTGTTAAACTGTGAAATAGTGTGTCTCCATAAGTCTTATGTTATATACATTTGAGTTATACTTGCAAAAAATGTGCTTTATTATATATAACAAATACAAATCACATTGCCTTTAGTTCAGAAACAGTTGTGGTTAACTGATTTTTTTTTTTTTTCCTTTTTCCTTTCATGAGTGCAGCTTCTATGACCTACGTCTGTCTGCCCTGATCAGAGGATGTATCCGCCGTCCAGAAAGGACTTCATCTCTCTGACGCTCAGTGATCCGCACAGTCACTCTTACAACAACGGCAAACACCGAAGACAGTCCTGCTGGAGGGTGAGTAGTCCTGTATGTGGATCTTGAATTTAGACACACCTGCGTTTTACCACTTTGACACAGAAACTGAGATCGAGGTTCATGCAAATGATCTGCCATAGCTGCTGAAACACAAAGAGAGAGAGTTAACATTTGATGACAGTGGTGGAAGATACCATCTTCTGTCACAGTACATCTGATTTCGAATGGTGATACAGCATGTAGGGAGGTAAAAAACAGACAATAAAGCTGAATAAATATGTGGAAAGACATAACCAATACAACTGCTTCCATACATCTTCACTTTATAGTTTGAGGAGTATACAACTCAACTCTAAGCGCCTATGGAAGATTTTAGCGCACACTTTTATAAGCGGTGCAGAAAAATCTCTTCCTGTTGACCGTATGTCTTTTCTCGTTGCTCAGCCTGTGCTGCTCAGTTCTGACTGAGGCAGTGTGAAAAGGCCTCAGCTATGAGCACCCAACTGCTTGTTTATGTTTCAGATCACTTCACTGAGATAGGTCTTCTCTGTCTTTTATGAAATGTATCTTCTTTCTTTTTCTTTTTTTTTTGCGACAAATCGATTCCTCGGTTTCAGGCTTGCTCACTTTGTTGTGGAACAGCCTGAACTTTCAGACTCTTCAGATAAAAGCACCCTCTGAGCACATTATGTGTCGGATCACTACAGGGAGATGAAACAAATTCTGTTCATCTCAGCGCCCGTCTTCCATCTCCCTGCAACTTTTTTTTTTTATATCTTGTTTTCTTTACTTTCAGATTTTTCACTCCTCTGTATGCCCTCTCACTGCGAGCCCTCTTTTCTCCTTCTTGGTTCTGATACAGGTCTCACAGGTGGACCGTGTCACTCATCAGTTCACATCTCATACTTTTTGTTTGCTTTTTCTTGCTCAGGGGTGGCCTGCTTTGTTCACAGGGTTCCACTTTCATCCTTGTACAACTGGTCTTACAACTTCGCTCGTAATGAGACTACCTTGGTTGTTTGCTCATTTTATCTCCATAAGTGCAAGGATTAGAAGATAAGTTTTTATCCAGACAATGAGAGGTGTTTTTTGCTTTGTGCAACACACACTAGGCTGATCATGTACCGTCCTACATTTTCAGCCAGGGTGTGTCGTTCTAGAGAGAAAATGCCAGAAATCTGCTGCTTTCCTGGAAACCTGAAATGTATCATTGGATAGAATAGGACACTGCTGTAACCAGCAATTATACACATCCAGATACTGCAGGTATGTTAGTTTACACAGAGCAGGTGGATTCAGGTGATTTGGGTCATTCAGTCTGTTTCCTTTAGTTTTATACAGTGGTGTAATATAACAGTGTGTATGCTGTATTTCTATATAATATTTCCATTCTATGTTACTTACTATTTACTTACTTCTTGTTACATATTTTGACTCTACTATATATTACACCTATATTGTACTTTTTATTACATGTATCTAGTGGCCAGTTACTAGCTTTGTTCCAGATTTAGATTATTAATACAAAATGTACATAGATTAAGCTGCCTAGTAGTATATGCAGCAATTCAAGTGAGCCCCATGTACACCTTCATTAATCAATAATTATAAATGGGTCACTCTGCATGAGGACTTTACTTTTGGTACTTAGCTGTAGTATTGTTACTTTAAATGAAAGCTGTGGTAGGTGTTTTTCAGAAGCTTTTTTGTCCAGGTTAGTTCAGATGTTTGTTTTTTTCATACCCTGACAACACTCAATAAATCAAATGCACAGAAAAGTCAAAAACGATCTGGTCTCTGTGGCTGTCACAGGCCTGTAATCACTCTGCCTGCACACATTTGTGCCTGAAGGGAGAGGTTGACATTTTTTCGCTTGCTAATCTCTCGTGTTACCTTTCCAAGCTCTAAGTAAAAGATCTGATTACTTCTTCCACCCCAACAAATCTGCTTCATCCTTCAACACTTGATCTTCGCATTTTTAATCATAAAGCTGGTATAACACACTAAATAGTATTGAAGACATATTTTTTATTTAAATTTGTGAACATGAAGTCTGTAGATATCCTGATCAAAAGCAAAAATATTTATTTCATCCTTTCAACATGATTACACTTTTCATGACATGGTCAGCTCTCATAAGGGTAATTCATTCTGTTCAATAAAAAGAACCAGCCCTCTCATCGACTGATCTGCAGCCGTTTATTTCAGCAGTATATCAGCAGACATTTCTTCTATACAGCCAGCTTTATAGCAGACGTCGATCCGGCTCAGCACTCCACTGTACCTGTGGCTCGTCAAATTTGATTACGGTTTATAGTTCCTGAGAAAACCATTTTCTGCAAATCATGTTCCTATTGGCTCAGCGTCGGCTCCTTCCACAGCGAAAAAGACTCTGCGATATCTTTTACCCCCTTTAACATTCCCAAACACACCGGAGTCAGGTGGAAGCTCTGAACCTCTCATTGGTATGTACAGGATGTTCCAACAGCCATCCTGCAGAGTGAGTTCCCCTGCCCCCAGTCCAGTGCAGATAGAGGAAATGAATGATTGTCTCTTTTTTATAGAGCAGCATCAAATTAAAGTGAAATATAACATCTTCACACATATCCAGTTGTTTTAGAGAGGGAAGAGTGAAATGCAGTTGTGTTGGTGCAGTGCACCACAAATGCCTGATTGATTAAATATGTTTCCTTGAATTAAGTATTCTAATCTCACAACACCTGAACAACTTCCACTCGTTGGGGAAAAAAAACAAAAAAAAAAACACTTAGATACAGCTGAAAGCTTCTGAAAAATGAACTGTGAGTTTAGAATATTTCATCTGTGTGGGGTCGAGATTAAACCACCACGCTCAAGAAATATTTCATTTAATTTTTATTTTTAGTTTGCATCAAACTAAAGCTGCGTTCAGTGATCATAAATAAAATTTCTGTCATGCAGCTGAGGAATAGCATCAGCATTTCAAAATACCTCGTCTGTATTAGTTCAGATGCAGCTGAAATGTAGTGCAGCAATATTTGTGACAGTCTGTCTTGTTATCAGTTGGATTGTAAGATTATGACGCATTGTGAAACGGGTATTTGTGGTTTTAATCTGGCAATGAATCACCATTTTATCATCTTACTGCAGCTCTGAAAACGTCACAAAAAAAAAAAATGTAACATTGAATCACAGGTGTTCTAGTAATCTCAGGCCCTCTATGAACAGAATATGTTGATGCTGTTATGCTGAATGAACTATAGCACAGTAAAATGAGAGCTTCCCCCGAGACGCAGTCTATTGTGTGTTCCGTCATAGCTCACAGACTATGGCTCAACACTTTCACGGTGTTGCACAGGTGTTAATTAGAGCAGGTAACCGAGTGGTACCATACCGCCTGTTAGTCATCTCTCCTGAGAGACCCTGAATCTGTCCCTCCCTCTTCACTGCTGGGGCTGAGCTGGTTAGATTGTTTATTTGTGAGCGGTCATTGGGCTCAGCGCATCAGGTGGAGCGAGATGTTGAGTTTATACAGGGTAAGACAAACAAGGAAGGCCATCTGCTGTTTCACTCTTTCACTCTGCTATTTTTAAAAAGAAGCACAAACAGATTTGTGTGATATTTTAAGAGGGGGGTGATGTGAGAATTTGCTGACATAGGCATGTGATTTGTATCCAGAGCTGTTAGACATGTCTCAGTGTGTTTTTGTTTGTTTGTTTGTCTGCATGCAGAAATGGAAGCAGCTGTCTCGGCTCCAGCGAAGCCTCATCCTGTTCCTGCTGGCTCTGCTGCTCATATTTGGACTGCTCTCCTATCCCGGCATCACAGAGCAGTGGAGAGGTGCAGTGCACACACAACCCTAAATACACACACACACACACAGACACATTGACACACACACACACACACACACACACACACACACACAGACAGAGACAAAGTCTGCCATTAATTCTAATGGTATTGCAGCATGACGAGTTGAAGCTGATGAGTTTGATTGCCTGTGTGGTTCAGTTGGTAGTGATGATAAACTGCAGTGAATTACCTCGACAACACGTGAGACTCTGTGATAGTTTCTTTGTGTAGATGAGATTTTCTGCTCGCTCGTGTGTTGGTGCACACCTGCTTCATTTAACTCTACTTAAACATGCACTATATTTGATTTTCAGACCACGTCCACACCAAGATGGCTATATCTCAAATTGCTTCTATTTCCCTCCATATGCGCTTACCATCCACATTAAACTAGCATTTTTTACACCACCAATACTGAGATTTCCTGATGCCTCTCCAGATTGGATAAATCATGAAATTGGTAAAACTAAGCTTGGCTTAGAAAAGTTCAGACTCTGGAATGATAATAGCTACATAAAGTAGTTTACATACTGTGGGTTTGAATCTTCTTCAATGTGTGTAGGCTTGTCTGACAGGGAGGACTGGCTGGACCTGAATGACAGAGAGTTGAAGACCATTCTTCCAGTTGTGAAGTCTTTATTTGGTCAAGCTGCAGGTAAAGCTCCGGCTCCTGTGGCAGGGCCACATGTGCAGCCAGCTTTGGGGCCAGCTGTGGGTCCAGAAGGTGTAGGTCCAGACACGGGTCCAGGTGCGGGTCTAGATGTTGTAATGGAGCCCAGAGGACCAAACATTCCCATTTTGGCAAAACCTCCCATTAAGGTTAGAGTCATTTTTATTTCTTTATTTCAGGGATGTCAACATCATTTAGAAAAATAGATTGATTCATATGTTGTATCTGTGACTATGTCTATATATCTATGTTTTTATCAGTGTATAATCACCTAAAAACAAGAATCATTATGTTTTGTTACTAGAATGATACTCTTCATGTCTACAGACACTGCAGGTTATCTTTTATGATGTCCGCGATGTTAAACCAACATGTTTCTACAGTAATCCCAACTAAACACTGGCTCTAGATGGAACTTGAATATGCGTATTACTACTACAGCCAGATGCCACTAAATCTTCCACACTCGTCCTCTAAACTACTAAAACTGCTGCAATTGTTCCATATTCTGATTTTGTAAATCTGCATAGTTAAAATAATGAACATTCATTGAATCTGACAGGTGGAAGTAGTGAAAGAGACACATCCATCACTGGTGACTCATTGTTTATGGGCTTTTGCTTGTGTACTCTGTACCGCTCTGTGTCCCCGGGGTGTAAAAGAAATGACACCTCTACCCCGTGTGGACTATATATTTAGATACTTATTAGTGCTTTACCATGAGGTGTTCATGTTTTTCCAGATATTTTTAACTCTAGCTTTTGCCTGTCCACAGAAAAAGTCATTCCTAAACAAGAGAGATCCACCAAATCTGCAGAAAGATGGAAACATTTCAGACACAGTCGGTGGGGAAAAGCAAGAGGTGGTTCAGGATGGAGAAGGAGAGGAGGAGGACAAAGAAAAGAAGATGATCAGGTGATCTGTTTTGGTTTGGTGTTTGACAGTTGGTTTTGTTGAGAAAAGTAGATGACATGTTACTGTAACACAAAGTGAGCCCAGGCCTGTAGCACTTGATCTAAATAATTCATGCATAAAAGAGTTTTTTTTTTCTCATGCAGTTGGAGAGGAGCAATGATTGAAGCTGACCAGGCCACAGAGCCTCCACCTTCAGCCAATGAGAAAGAAGCCGAAGCTGAAGCGCTCCCTGCAAACCCTGCTAACACAGTTCCCCAGGAAGGTCAGTGCTGATCTCTTTCTGTGAAATCATGTGGAATTCTTACCAAGAGCTTCACACAGTGAGCATACAGTACACGAGAAATGAAGGTCAGCAACCAGCAATTTTGTTGCTCATTTTTCTGCATAAATCACAAATTGTCTATAAAATGTCAGAGCCTGGGGCGCCGTGGTAGTTCACCTTAATTTTACCTGGTCGATTCCAGCCAGTGACCCTTTGCTGCATGTCATTCCCTCTCTCTCACCGCATGTTTTCCTGTCTCCATTCAGTGTTAAAATGTAAGAAACTAGATAAAATGTTAACAAAGACATGTCTATCACAAGTTCAGATTCCAAGATCATGTCCAACAGTCCAAAACCAAAAGATTCATGATGTAAAGCACACAAAGCATGAGATATTGTTGTTGTTTTTAACCTGTTATCACTGAGATCCTCTTCTCCCATATTTTTTCAGTTCTTTAAGAAATAGAGAAAAGTTCACACTTTTACTTCCACTTTTTAAGTCCACTCAGAAACTTTCTCCTTCAAACAGATTCTGTAATGTACCATTGTCCAGCTCTACTGCTATATGCTGTTTAAAGCCCAGTGCTTCTTCTTTTTTTTTTTTTTTTACTTATAGTTTGAAATTTTCTAACTTTCCGAATAAAATCCTGCTGTGCTCAAAGCGGCTGCACATGGTACAGAGTATTCTTTCCACTGAAAATAATCAGAAAATGAGATGTGCTCTGTTGAGAAACTTTCCTCGAGGAAACACGCCAACTTTAAAGATTACGCTTTAATTTCTTATTCATTCCTTTGTGGGCCTTCGTTTGTAGTTTCAACTGGAACTGCGGACCGACTGGAGGCAGTACGTGATGCCTTCAGACATGCATGGAAAGGCTATAAGGACTACGCCTGGGGTCACGATGAGCTCAAGCCCATCTCCAAGTCTTTCGGCGAGTGGTTCGGACTGGGTTTGACGCTTATTGATTCTCTGGACACCATGTGGATTATGGGCTTAAAAGAAGGTATCATATGTCACTTATTCACTCTCTTGGGGCTGGGAATCATTTAAAGTTAGCTTTGCATTTGGTATCAACAAATTCTTAAAAAGGAATCTCTGCTGATAGTACAAATCAAAGTCTGTTTACAGTCTCGCGCAGTACTAAAAGTTCTGTTCAGCCTTTTGTGGCTCCAGAGGGAGGAGCTGTCTGATGTGTCGGTTGGGGCTGAAGTATGAAAATTTGGGGTGGAAAATATGTGGGGGTGTGGAGTTACAAAGAAACAAGCTTACCAGCTCTCTGCAGCCCGCGCCTCATCTCTGCTTGGGGCTAAGCAGCTCAACGCTACATTAGCTACTAGCACTGGAGTAATGGAGCAGCATTGTAACTATAAGCAGTATGCCTGGGATCAGCAGGAACCAGAGTTTGACATGGAAGAAATATACATAGAATAAAATAAAAGAATATCTCTGGAGAAAGCATTGCTTGGGGGTGATTCTTTCTTTTTCTGTATTTCTCTGTATATTTGCTCCATATAGAATTTGCAGAAGCAAAGAACTGGGTCGAGAAAGAGCTCACTTTCAACAAGAATGTGGACGTAAATCTTTTTGAGACAACCATCCGTGTCCTTGGGGGCCTGCTGAGCACCTACCATCTAACAGGAGACCAGCTCTTCCTCGAGAAAGCTGTGAGGGAATCCATACCAAGCATCCTTACTGTCCTGGTTCTTCAGTTGTCTAATTTTAGAACAACAATCACTCTGAACAGACAGAGAAATCATTTCTCATTATATTTCTGTTTCTTCTGTCCACCTAAAGAAAGATCTCGGGTCCAGGTTGATGCCTGCCTTCAAAACTCCCTCAAAGATCCCTTTTTCAGACGTGAACATCGGGAAGGGAACGGCCCACCCGCCTCGATGGACGTCAGACAGCACGCTGGCCGAGGTCACGAGCATTCAGCTGGAATTCAGAGAGCTGAGCCGCCTCACCCAGGAACCACAGTACCAGGTCAGGATGCCAGGAGGGCCGCCATTACAGTGAAACGTGCTGTAGTGTGTGTGTGTGTCTGTGATTTGGCATTACCTCCCAGTTCTCCTGAGATGAAGTGAAAGATTGAAAGCAGTTAATATAAATATTTCCTGAGTTCAGTTAAAGTCAGACGTTAAGTGCAGTTCGCAAACACTTGTGTGATTGAAGTGACAAGCGCTAGCGAGGATTTGCTTTAAATCCATCATGTTGTCACTTTATGATCGAATGATTCCAGAAACCAGAGCTCATGCCTCAAGATTTTCAGCTCTGTCTGATATGAACTTGAATAATATCTGTCATAACCTGAGCCAGCCCTGTGAGACATTGCTTTTGATGAGCCCAATTTCATCAAAGTGTGAAATTGCTAATCATTTTCCAATGATAAATGGTTCAAAATGGGCTTTTTCCAACATATTAGCCCACATAGCAGCTGTAACTTCAGTGCGGTTGTTGGGTTCATTATCTCATGTCTAGACATTGATGGCAGCTGTTTTCTTTTTATGCCTTTTGCAGGAGGTTGTAAATGAGGTGATGAAGCTGGTCCACAAGCTGCCGGGTAAACAAGACGGTCTGGTTCCCATGTTCATCAACACCAACAGCGGCCAGTTTACCCACAAAGGAGTCTTCACACTTGGTGCCAGAGCAGACAGCTACTATGAGTACCTGCTCAAACAGTGGATCCAGGGAGGCAAGACGGAAGACGAGTAAAAAAAAACAACAACTTTGCATTTCTGAGTCAATGTTATGTGATTATGAGAGAACACACTGGATTAACAGAGCCATAGAGGGGCAAGCAACTGTAAAAAGACAGAATACAAAGCATTAATGCAGAGACATGTTAGTAATAAAGTTTCAAGTCCACAAACACAGCTAGAGGATAATGTGACATTCAGTGTAAGAACTTAAGCTGTGTGGCTTACAAGCTGCAGCTACAACAAGTCAGAGTCAGAAAGCATTCAGTATTCTCATCAAACATTCTATTAAAGTTGTCTCAAGCTTAAACAAAGTCACTACAGACTGACTAATCTGTCTAATATAATACTGACTAATATTTCTGTGTAACGTTCCCTGTGTGTGTTTGGTCCAGACTGTTGGAGGACTACCTTCAGGCCATTGAGGGAGTGAAGAAACACCTTGTGAGACAGACGGGGCCGAGCAGATTGACTTTTGTTGGAGAGCTGTCCCATAACCGCTTCAACCCTAAGATGGTAAAGATGCTCACCATAAGTCTCGTCTGTGAATAACAGGCGATATCAGGGGATCACATAATGAACCTGACCTGCAGGAAACCTCAAACACAAATTCTGTGGTGTTGTATGTCGTATACACTAAATTGTGACACCTGACAGTGTCTTTAAAAACATAAAAAGCTTGAAACAGGTTAGCTGTGTAAAAGTGTGTGTGTATTTCCTGCCCTACTGTTTTTTCGAAGCAGCACACAGCACAAGAACCCGATATTCATGAGGTAGTTCACTCACTGCCAAAACTGCGAATGAACCCACATTCACAGACAAAGCCCTCCTTGTTAAATCAATCAGCCTTTGTACTTCTCTTGAATCAGTCGCCGTGCAGACTCCTGTTCAGTTTGTCTCTCCGTCAGTCAGTCCAATCAATTCCAGCTCTCATCATTATCTCATCATTTCTCAGTCTCTCTTTCTTGTCACTCTACAGGACCACCTTGTATGCTTCCTGCCAGGAACCTTGGCGCTGGGAGCCCACAATGGCCTCCCGGGGGACCACATGGATCTAGCTGTGGAACTGACGGAGACGTGTCACCAGATGTATAAACAGATGGAGACTGGGCTGAGCCCGGAGATCGTACACTTCAACCTCCAGTCCAGTGACAGCCGTGACGTCAACGTCAAGGTGAGGCCGTGTTTATTGACTCGCACTGTCTCTGTTTTTGTATCTTGTTTGGGCGCTTTACAAATACAATTTTAATCAGCGAGTCTGAATTAGTCCTGGGAGTTGTGAGCATAACCTTCCTAACCCCCCTCAGCGCTCATTTTATTTTTCATTAATTGCTTTAGCTTTATCAAAGCATCCAATGTATTCTTCATTAACCTCAAATATGAGTATGAAACAGCCGCAACATTTGAGGAGCTCATTCTGATTGGAGGATGAAAAACTAAGATAGGGACTACGGGATTAGAAAGGCTTTACTAATTTATTATTTGGTTCTTTAAGGTAGTGAACTGATCACTGTTGGAAACCAGGGAACGTTTGTTTGTCCCGTGGTTGTATATCCTGCGATGTTTGGTTTTAATACACAGATTGAGGCACGTACAGGCTGGATTATTCATGTTGCTGAAACAAAGTCAGAGAAATGAAAAGCAAATAAAAGAAAGTTCTGGAATTGACTTTGCTAACTTTTAAAACACAAACTCTAAAAGTTCCTCAGTCATCATAGCCCCAGGTGCTGTACAAAACATCTGTTTTGTTTCATTCTTCATGCTCAGAGCCATAACTAATCTCTCCTCCAAAAAATGGTCTAAACTATTTTATTTCATCCTTTTCCTTCCATTTCCCTCAAAGTGCTGTGCAGACAGCAAATAATGTGTTTGAATTGATTTCTGACTCTGCCTGCTTTTAACTTGTATTTGTAGCAGTGCTCACTGATGCTGCTCTATTCATGAGCAAAGACATTTTTTATTATCTGTGTGGCTGCCTGGTTAAACATATATATTTTATATTAACTTGTATGTATTGACAAGTTCTCCTTTTACCTCCAGCCCGCAGACAGACACAACCTGCTAAGACCAGAAACGGTGGAAAGTCTCTTCTACATGTACAGATTCACCAAGGACAACAAGTACCGAGACTGGGGCTGGGACATACTGCAGAGCTTCAACAACTACACTAAGGTACAGACAGCTGGACCCAGACCTGTTTCATTCAGTTCTCCTTTTCATTACCAAGGCAATTTAATCACAGTGTATAATGAAGCCAGGCTGCAGGATTTGACCACGAGTTGTAAATAATTCATTTGTTTCTGCATCTACTGCCAAAAAAAAAACTAACCTATCTAAAGGGTGTATTGGTTGCAATTACCAGAGAGTCTGACCAAACACCTCCACCCCCTGCAGGTGCCTGGTGGTGGCTACACGTCCATTAACAATGTCCGTGACCCTGTTAATCCCGGGCCCCGGGACAAGATGGAGAGCTTCTTCCTGGGTGAAACGCTGAAGTACTTGTATCTGCTCTTTTCTGACGACATGGAGCTGCTCAGCCTAGACAAGTACGTCTTCAACACAGAAGCCCATCCTGTCCCCATATGGCCCTCCCCACCCAAGTGATGTCACCATACAGGAAGAGGTCTGTAAAGGTTAGACCTGCAGAGTCCCATGCAAGTCAAAGACTGTTATTGCCGCTCAGTCGGGTGCGTCTCTTGAGCAACTGTCCACGCCAGCCTGCTGTGTCGAGCAGTAAAGCAGATCTGTGCCGTCCACCTGTACTCTGATACGTTTCCATGTGGAGGAGTTTCTTTAGTTTTTTCCTTTTTTTTAATTTTTCCTAAGGAAAATGTTTGTTGGAGCAGGTCTCTAATGTAAAACACTTTTTTAAAATCAGGTTGTGACTAGTTGGCGCTAACGGGAGGCAAGAAAAGAGATGGTGTGAGGGCTTTATTACCTGGGTGAATGGGACAGTGTGTATATGTGTGTGTATGTGGAAACAACAACCGTGTCTTACCTGAGTTTGTCTTTGCCATGTGAGGTGTTCCTACATAGTCGGCTGTCATGGCTGTGAAGGAGTCCACAGATTCATTCTGGTAATATTTGAAGGAACAGTAACCAGTAATGGAAATCTGTGGAGCACATTCAGCTACATTTATATTTAAGTCACCTATATTTAGTCTTTGCTTTGGCAACACCCAGTGCACTTGCTCGTGTCTAAAAATGAGGAGCCAAGTTATATTTTGAGTCTCTTTTGGGACACCTGTCTGTCCCTTGTATTGTCCCATCCTAAGTGTTTGAGTGAAGCGTTTCAGTTCTGAGGCCAGTGCCTTGCTGAGAAGCAAAAGCAGAGTATTCCTGATACCTGCCATGCATGTCTTTTAAAGAAATAAAGACTTGAAGTGAAGTATGAGGATGTTTCTGACCCAGGAGCTACACAAATCCAATTCTTTAAAATCGTATTGGTACAGATGGTGTGTGTGTTTGTGTGTGTGTGTGTGTGTGTGTGTCCAGATTTTCTTCAGCTTTCTAGCTTATTGAACTCCCCTCTGGAAGGGTTGCCAGGAAAGTACGGCGGACACAACTCGAGTTTTTCCTTTTGTTTATTTTGCACACACACGGTAAAATCCTCCACTAGATAGCCTGCCTGCTACAGGTGTGCTAGCACTATTACCGGTGGTTTCCAACTGTTTTAACTAGGGTTTAACTAGGTTGTAAACCTGTAATGTAAACATAAACACAAACCCAAAATTAACCAATAGAATTATACAAATGTTCGTATAATACTGATTTTTGTATCTTTGTTATAACTCACCGACAAGGCGTACTGGTCCTGACGATAAATGATAACGAAAAATAAACCGAGCAACTTCGCCCTGCAGTAACTGCGCATGCTCCCCATACACAACCTGGAGATCATGAAACCCACAACACACACTGCACACAACAATACAGTAACAGCTACTGGAAAGTTCTACAGTGTGTGTGCATGTTTCCCAGACTCTGCTGTGTGGCAAAAACCGAGTTTACCAGATTTAGGTTATTGTCACCTGAAGGGGACAGTTAAAGAACTCAGAAGCCCCAGAATGCATTGCACTTAACTTGCACAGTAACCTCAAATGGATTACTTATTGGGCACCGCTTGTGTAGCAGTGATTCTTTGATACTGAAAGATAAACAGTTAAATGTGGTCGCTTACTGCACATTTACACCTCTCTGTGTTTTTAAAGGGAAACCTGCTTGTTGTTGTTTACTGATCTTGTCTTCAGTGTGAGCAGTCATGGGGTTAAAGTCACGTTTCTAAGTGGTTCAAAGTAAAACATATATAAAGGTCTAATGAATGAAATCAGCTATACACATAATGACTAGTTTTAATGATGAATGTATACATTTGTTCTGTGATTTATTTTTTATTTTTTTGCACTCTAGTTCCCCTGCTTCTGATCAGATTTAATATTATATTCACACTTGTTTTACATTATATAAAGGGGAATTAATTAAGGCTGCTGTGCAGTTGCTGTGAAGTTCGATCAAAATAAACCAACTCAGTACATTATCATTTCCTGTGTCAGGGACAATATACATGCAGCTGTTCATTCTTCCTCTTTTCACAGGCGACTTGCTGAAGAAATGAAGTTTGTTGAAGTGTTTTCTTCATACTTGAAGGAGTTTGATTCATTGCTGTTTAGCAATCCCTGACTCCCCATCAAATGTGATGTAGAGCGCTTGTTTTTTTCTCCATACGGTAACATTGACAAATCAATTTGAAGGACGTACCTGGTGAACTGTAGGTGAAGATGAAGCTGAATCCACACTCTGTCATTCTACGATCACTTTCCGTGCTTCAGTCCTGAAAGGATTCATATTTTGAACGGTTACTGGTTTAAGGTCAAGTTTCTCCTTTCGTTAATGAACTTGTGTCTAACAGAGAGCCATATACTGACCCACGTCATTGACTGTGCACTACATTTGCCAATGCTCTGCTGTGCCTATTGAAATGTATATTGTGCTATCAGTGGTTTGGTTCTGTTTTTGTATTGCTGCTGTATCAGTGGTGTTTATTTGTGAAGTGCTTTGAGTGGAAGTTAAATTTATGGCTTGTTTTTTTTACTTTGAATGGGCTGGTGATAAAACAATATGGGTGTAAATAATTTGTGTAAAATGTTTTGAACCTGTCTGCTGAATCCAGCCTGTGTGTTGAATGATAAAAATGGAGCCCTTTCTGGTCTTAAAGTTCTGCACCATCATGTCAGAAAAGTTCTTTTAGCCGGCCTTAAGATTCATCCTCTGGGGACAAAACTTCATGGCAAGTCAAATAGTTGTTGAGCTATTTCAATCAGGACCACAGTGGTTGACTGACAGAGCCATAATGCAAACCTGGATGAAACTAACAGGTTCTGGGTTCTGCCTCCTGTTTAATTTCTGTATTTGCTCACATGCTGTATCTGAAGCATTTTGCTGGAGTTTAGTCCTGTATGCTGTCAGTGGCAACATTCATAGAGACTAATGTCTGAAATTAATTTGTTTTCTGAGCTTTCTGCAGTCACTTTAGAATATAAATATCTTAATTTCAAAAATCTATTGAAAAAAAAGGGCTTACTTGATGTGAGAAGAACATCTGTACTACGACTTGACATTGATTCATTCAGTGTTTCGAGGGTTATTAAACCAGTTTTAATTCCTGATGCATACAAAATCATGATCAAACTAGATTTATTACAATTCTGTCTTAGAAAGGTTAAAAAAGACATGCATTTGATATGTTTCTCTATTAACCTTGAGTGTTGACCACATTCAAGGCAGACTTGTCCTTTTTAAAAGAGTTATGGTGCTACAAGTGTCATCAGGTCCCATCATTAAGTGTAAATGGTTTGAGTGACTTCCACAGAAAAACAACTTTGAGTACAAATATGATGCTGCCATGGAATTTTGCCAGCAAGTCCATGTAAGCACTCTAAGAATATTACACTTGTCAAACCGAATTCAGTTTTATGATACGTAACTAAATCTAAAACCAGAAATACAGCTGCTGTTATTCTCTATTTTTCTTACTGAAAAATAACAATGATGCCAAACCAACAATGAGTCCAACTTCCCCAGTGGCCTGTTTGAAGCCACTGGTTCCTTCTGAAGATGTAAATCTTTAAAAAGTTCTCCCAAATATAGAATCTCATCAATGTTCAGTAATTTCCTAACAGCTGCTCAATGTAGTTTTTATGAACAGATGTTAACCGAACACAAGGAAATAGTAGATTTGTTGGGGACTATTATCAGTGGCAGATTAATACACATTTTATGCTTTAGGGAGTATTTCCAGCAGCAGGATGGACAACAACAGAGATACAAAAAGATGCATCAGGCAACTTACTTTAAAATTGTGGCATTAGCAGTGTTTCATAACAGAATAGTCACTGGTTTAGTCTTTTCAAAAGTCAATTTTTATGACGTACAGAGAGCAGATGTATTTATAGGTTGACCTGTATTCATTATTTTCTTTATTGCTGTTGGAAAAAAACATCATAGACCTGAAAGCTGCAGTATGTTCTGTATCCACACGGAGGATGGAATCTGTCAGACACAAAACATCATTAACTGACTTCACTGCTTTCAGTAACACTACTGTAGACATGAACATGCCTCTCTTATCTAATCAGCCTTCATGTGAGATATTCACGATCAGTGTGTTATGTTAAGAGACTGACGGTAACAGAAAAGATAAAAGACCAGAAATGACTCATTTAGCTCCTCGCCGAGCTCCCACAGGAGCGATTTAGATATACTCTGCTTCAGCGTTTCACATTCTGATTCCTCTTTCGTGACTGATCCCTCCACACAAAAGAATTCATTTGTTTTTTTAATGAAACAGGCCAGTCCAATCTCTTTTAATATATACAATTATAAAGGTAGTTAAATTCATGCTTGGGGTTGTACTGTATCTCGTCTAGAATTTTAAGATGTTTTTGAAACGTGGGATTTGTTCTGGTTCAAAGTATTTTGACCTATTCAGCTCTCTTGTATGAGCTAATTGGCTGAATCTTCCACATGTGATGATGATGATTCTTACAATGAACGTGATTTATTAACGAATCCAAGCCATAGCAAAATGACAACTCGACTATCATACCTAGATGTGGGCAACAAACCATCGGTTTCTTGCCTGCAGAGGTTCCTGCTTCAGTGACTGTGACCCTGTGTCAGGGACCAAAGACGTGGATCAATATTGTTTTTGCTCGTTCGATTGATTCATTGAGCCATGCTCTGGGAAAAAAACACACATCTTGACACAGCAAGTCGCAAGTCAATAACTCATCTACATATTTTGATTGCTGAGTTGAGTATTTACTTAAATTTTTGGTAATTATTCATTTTACACTTTCTTTATCCATACTAATGAGTTCAGGTTAGCAGGTTTCAATGCTTTGTTTGCAAAAGTTTGTCTTTGTCATTTATCAAATCCACATTCACTGTACAGATGACTGATTGAGCACTTTGTAACTGAAGTTGTGGCTTATTGCAATGTTCACCGAATCTAAACTTTCTTCCTGCCAACATCATTTTTAAATAAAGCTTTTCAATTAAGCTTTTGGATTCATTTCACGAATTCTTCTCACATTGCCGTTCTCTCTCTCTCCAAGAGCTCTCAGTCTGTCTCGGAGTCTTCACACAATGAATCATACAGATGGTTGTAAGGTTCACACATTGACAGTTTCTCCTTGGAGGCATTCATGGTGTTTCACTGATCTGTACAAAGAAGTAGTTGTGTGGGGGGGAAAAAAACCTGCCTGCTTTCACATTATCGCACACCTGACCTATAGTCTGTTTTGAAAAGTTATATTTGATAGATAGGGCTTTCAGGCAGTCGATCCAACGTACTTATTTCAAGCATACTGAGGCCT
Organism: Larimichthys crocea; assembly: GCF_000972845.2. Classification (NCBI taxonomy): domain Eukaryota; kingdom Metazoa; phylum Chordata; class Actinopteri; family Sciaenidae; genus Larimichthys; species Larimichthys crocea. The sequence continues at coordinate 4,215,126 of NC_040014.1, read as the reverse complement.
CCAATCTGTTGCTGTCACAGGAAGTAAGGTGTGAATTGATGTGAAAGTATTGTCTCTCAGTCTGTGGCTCTTTCTCATGGTTTGGCCTCCTAGTTCCAATAAATGGAAATCTTAATACTGCAACATATGATGATATTTCACACTAAAAAAAAATATTTTTTTCTTTCAAATTTCCATCAACCGCTTGTGTTTCTCCCTTTCCTCTTTCAACATGACAATACTCCAGTGCACAGAGCCAGGTCCTTAAAGAAACGCTTTGTATGAAAGAACACGACTGGCCTGCACAGAGAGCTGACCTCAACCTGAACCAGCATGAGCCACACGTTCAGCCGTCACACACTGTGACAACTCCACTTGCCGCTGAATTCCGAATGCTAAACACTAGATATGGTCAATCCTCCAACACCAGGGGGCAGCAGAACCCATCCATCACTGTCAACACCACAAACACTTGACTAATGAACCTAATGAATGCGATGGTTTACAGTTGCTTATGAAAGCACAAAGCGGTGCTCTACCAGGAAACGTTTTTCATCTCCACGTAGTAAAGTCAGAGTGTGCACATTGCAGCAGGTACAGAAGACGAGTGATGGTCATTAGGAAGAGTCAGGCTCATGCATATGTTGCAATACAATACCCTGCAGAATAATATATATTTTTTAAATGTATTAATCTTCTTTCTTCTGCAGCATGTGCCTCTATTTGCCTGACACACATTAGGAGTGAACAAACGTCCAAACCTGCTGACTGCTGGGTGCTCATTTTCACTCCTTTTTATTGTCGCATTAATGATCAATTTAGGCAATGAATTTAAAAAAAAAAAGATTCAGGTATAAAAGATACACTCACTGTCAGGGCTGTGGTGCAATCGCTGCCACTGCACTCGAACAAAAATGAAAAGTGACACAGAAATCCACATAACACAGGAAGCCATAACAGTTCAGGTCGATGGTGAAGTGTGTGACAGTCTTGCCCCCTCAATCCTGCTGTACAATCTTAAAAAAAAAAAAAAAAAGAACACTGAACATTAGTGATTTTCAGCCTCCTGACATGTATTACATGCTCTCTCATGACAGCTGCTGCAGCAACACGCAGCATTAGTGACATTTTTAAATCACTATAAACAATAAATGTGTCAGAGACATGGCACTTCATAACACACATGTTATTTCTGGTATATGGTTGGTTTTCATTTCAGCCATAGGCTGTATAAAAATTGTGGCCTTACATAACATATTATATCACGTATTATTAAATGTACTTTTTTTTGTGCAGTAATATGATGCAAAATTTCAAGTTGGCATGCTGTGTAAAATATAAATAAAAACAAATTCTGATGACATGCAAAACACTGAACCCACCATATTTAATTGAGAATAGAACTTATCAAATGTTCAAAATGAGAAATGAGCTTATTTCTGGAGTTGGGACAGTAGCAACAAAAGACTGGAAAAGCTTTGTACACAAGGGACCAAAACCAATATTGGATGACCGTGATCTTCAGGCCCTCAGACAGCATTGTATCACTTGCAAGATTGTCCCTGAAAAATAAATTAAATAATTGAAAAAAAAAAAGAAATCAGCATGCTTTTTTCAGCAAGACAATGCCAAACCACGTTCTGCACGTGTTCCAACAGCATGACTCCGTGGTAGAAGAATCTGTCAGCTAAATTGGCCTTCCTGCACTTCAGACTTGTCACCTATTAAAAATGTTTGGCACATTATAAAACATAAAATACAACAAAGGAGACCTCAACTGTTGAGCAGCTGAAATCCTACAAGATTACAGAAATTGGTCTCCTCATTTCTCAGGCGCTTAAAGAGTATTAAAAAGAAGAGATGATGCAACAGAGAGGAAACCCAGCGTTTTGGGGGGCTTGTAGAAATAATGTTACTAGAATTAAAAGAAGTAATAGAAAAGTATTTGCCTTCTCCACTCTATTTCATTTTGCTTTGATTATACAGGAGATGGTTAGAACAGCACCATGTTAACAAGAGATGACCTAAGAATCAATTATGACCACTTTCTTCCTGGCACTGATTTTTAGAAAGTAAATTTTGGACCAAGTCTATGTTTTGACTAGAACTAATACCGTTGAAGTTATGCACTTATATTAGATTAGACAGCAGTGTGTCTATCTTATGCTCAGATTAAACCCCCAAACAATGGCTAGCTAAACAGGGGCTGACAGGGGTGAGGATGGTTATAACTCATTTTCAAAAAGTGTTACAAATAACACCGTAATGACACTAAACACACTTTCTCTCTGTCAGTGAGTGAGAAAAGTGATTGGGCTGTACTAAAATGAACATCAGATGAGGTGGAGCAGGGGAAGATATTAAGGTCTGTCACCAAAGAATACTCTACCATGTGACACTGAGCAGATGCTGCCAGAAATTACAAAACCTCAGAGAGCAGGGATCAAGACAGCTGTCCCTTGTTGGTGATGTCTTGAGTTGACTGAGGCAGCAGAGTTGTATTTTGGTCTCACACTACTTGTGGCTCTGACAGGTACAGATTAGCAAATTAAACTGAAGTAGGGATTATTTATGTATATTTGTTTCTGTATTCAGGTACTATTTTACTTTTTGTTTCTCTGCAGCAGGTCAGGGAGTTTGCATATGAATTCACATTGGAGTGCATCATCAAATGCCCCTAGTTATGGGATAAGAACAATATGGTAGGTCCTAGTGTGATAAACTTCTTCAGAGCCATATTTCGTGCTTTCCCTACTAATGGCCTGGTTGTAACAATGAGGATACACTTGGAGTACTTGAAAACACTGCAACCATTTCTACAAATTAAAGTCTGTTTACAGGTCTTGGGGAATACTATGTGATGATGTGTAGTCTTTGTGAAGTGTAATAACTTGCCTCAAGTGGTAAAACTTCAGTTTGGCCTGAAGACGACAAGTTTACGAGTTAGAAAGATGTTACGTTACCAGAACTCTACTTCTTATTCTCTGATTGATGGAAGCATATCTAGGATACAGCTGCTATTAGCATAACACACCCAAATCTCCAACCAAACCATTGGCAGCTGAGTTGCACTGTGGGTAATGTAGGTGACAGGTTATGACAAGGAAGAAGAATGTGTGGAATAAAAACACTATCTCTGGCACCACTGCATCAAGTTTGATCTTTTTTATGTTCTGTCCATTGTAAACCTGACTGTGTTATAGGATTTAGGATTACAGATTGTGCTTTCAATAAATGTTGTCAGTGGTGAAATACAATAGTAGATTTGATAAAAATGAATGCCATCCAACCAACAGAAGACCTAACTTTAATATAACCCCCGATTCTGTGCAAACACACACCCACACAGAATCACTTTGCATTGATCCCATTAGAGTTTTTAGCTGTTACCAGCGTGGGATTTACTGCTACAGCCAGATGGTTTAGACTCCAATATAATTCAACATTCTTTAAATCTTCTTTTCATAATAAGATTTGGGTGTTTCCCAGGTTTGTGTTGTATGTATCGCTTGAGGGATATTGTGTGTACTCCACTAGTCTGCAGTTTGGCTTGAAGAGTTAGCCTGAGGCTTGAAGCTGCATCTCTATCTCCCGAAGAATGAGTTTTCCGTAAACTAATTGTTGCCCAAGGGGGAATTCAGAAAGATTTTCACCCAGAACTCACCAGCTGTCAGCAAGCTTTTTGCCAACAAATTGGGTCGAAAAAGTCTTGAAAGCTGCATATTCTCTGCAATTTATTTAAACTGTGTGAGTGGCATTAACAATTTGGCATTTTGTACATTGTCTACAGCAGTGGTTCCCAGCCTCTCAAATGATCCCTTTTCTACCATTAAGTAAAATGACAACCCCTGGCTGAGTGATATATTTTATGGATATTTGACATTATTATCAGTGCGTAACAGTAACAGTACAGAATGACTGATACAATTAACCCAAATAGAGAACACAGTTTTCCTGATATTGTTAGTAACTTTAGCAGACTTTTCAGCAGTACAAGGCTGTTTATCAGAGAGTGAAGTTTCTGTGAATATAGTTTGTGTTCAGGTCTTCACCGTGCTCTTCCTTTGAGATGCTTTAACTTTATGTCTTGAATAACAATTGAAATTTTAAAATAACAATTTAGTTTTCTTCACAGAAAGGATCAAGATACTCAGATATAGGCCTACTCTGTTCTAGTAAAGACCTCACCACCCGGCTTGAAGCTTTGGTGAACCACAGTGGGGGTCAGGACCCCCTGGTTGGGAATTCTGCCTGAAGAGAATGTGCCTGCACAAAGGTTAGATTTGAAGCTGTGAAGCCGTGTGTCTTTCTTGGTAGATCACAGGACCTGTCATATGTTCATTTTTAGCTACAAAATGTGCAAGGCACATTTACAAGACATAAAATCTGACACTGACATTGTCATTCTGTGACTTTTATTGCCATTAACTATGTCATTAATCTGGACTGTCATTAACCCGGGGGTTAAGCTGAAATCATGTTGTCATGTTGTATAATTTCATTACATTGACATTGCTCTGTTTTGGAAGTGGTTTGTCTGATTGTTGTGGAGTGACAAACATGAAGTGAGACTGCGCTTCAAGGATGCAAGACAAGGCCGTTTTTTTTTTTATATGACACATTCCAAACACGGAGGCAATCCACAGTGTTTTTGCATGGGAAGAGAAAATCTTCAGAAACCGATGACAGAATAAAGAATGGGCAGAGCATGAGTGACCTTGCTCACAGGTTTCTGAAGAGCAGTTTTGAAACTGAAAATATGCGGCGCTGGACACCGCCATGTTCGAAGTACTGCCCCATGGATCATCGGTGGACCTGGCAGACCCAGAATGAAGCCTGGGTGCTCTAATACGCCATCTGTAATAGCACTTACCTGTCAATCAAAGTGGCCGCGCTGTTAATTATACATAACTTTAGGCTTGAATATCATTTGAACGGGTGAGTTGAAAAAAAGTCACCCCTGTACAGCTGTCATGAACAGAGAAATGAGCTCCAGGGACCAAAACCGAATACTCTCAAATCATCACTCTTTTCCCATAGGGTACCATTTTCTTGTTTTAGCTTTTTTCGCTGGCTTTCAACAAAGTTTTTGTCAGGTATGTCTTTCACCCTTGAGTAGCCTCCTCGATTATTATCCCAGTACTTCACAGCAGAGTTGTTTGAAATGGCATTTCCCAAAATATCTTTTGGGGTTACATTTGCATGATCCCAGAAAGGCTGCTCACAACCAGAGAGTGCACAGAAATACTTTTCAGCCTGGTGTTAAAGTTACCCTTTTTTGAATGCTATTCAGCACTACAAGCTCGCCTGTATCCTGCCTGTGAGGCTGCTGCTGGTTTCATGCTCTTCCACTGATTGACAGGTAGTGTTGCGTCTGTACAATCAAATCGTTTAAAAAAAACTTCCTTAGTCCTTTTCATTGACCTTGATGGAAAATGTCAAGGAAGTGAAATAGAATTCATAAGGAATTATGAAAAGGCTGTGTTCAGAGCACTCACACTAGGCTACGTGGTAAATTATCTAGTAGTAGTTGTTTGCTGAAATTGCTGAAGTCAAAGGTCAATGGTGAGGTCAGGAAGGAAGAAAGTGTTCAGGAGCCTCTGATGTCTTATGCTGTATTATTTATTGACGCTTGGCCAAGGAGAATTAGAGACACTCTCAAAGTTCATCAGAAGTGCCTGAGTCGGTCTCACATTCTGCCCAACTCATCCTGGTGGATCCACTTTAGGTGTTATTGTCAACATATTCTAGTCTGGAGACACAGATGTCTGTTTACGCAGATTGGAACATCAACAACAAGCAATCTATTATGACTAGGAAGGCAGCAATAGGTCTTTTCGACCCCGGCCACCACAGTGTTGAGAGACCGGCACCTACTGTTCTTAACAATTAATACTGCTGAGGACCTCAAGGCCCACATGTGACCTTGTGTAACCTAAGGATAGAACATTCCATAACAGTAGTAGTAGTAGTGTACCTGATCAACCTGTGCAGCATGAAGGCTCGACTCACTCATTCAGACTCTGCCGGGTTGTTCAGTCTCTTTAGTGGTGCAGATGCTACAGCCAAACCTCTGTCTTTGAAATATGTTTTCTATTGTGCTAACATCTACTCCAATGATTATTTGTCCTGCCTGCCACGTACAGCGACGGGCTTGTCTTCTTCTTTGTTGTTGAATTCACTGCTACCACTAGCCCTGCACCTCAGCACACATCTCCTGTCACTTTGCCTCTGAGAGTCCTTCAGCTGAGCCATTAACACCTCCTCCTTGTGACAATAAACTGATCCCTGGCTCTTGATGTGTGTTTGCACTTTGGTCCCACTACTACTAAAACATACCATCTGGTGCCAGTTATGCACTAATAAAGCACAGTAATGTGTCTGCAAAGGCAATGAAGAAGACAACAGCGAGCTATTGGACTTTATTTGGATAATATGGTACACAATAAATCCAAAGTTAAAAACCTAAATTTTAAGAATTAAAAAGACAAGAAACCTACTGTGAGACACTTTGTTTAGTTTGTTTTCTCTGTAGGCTGCCTGACAAGGTAACAGTGATATTATCTCTCCTCTCCATTTTCGTTTCTTCAGTTCTCTCCTCTCCATCACATTGGTGCAGGATAATCCATTGGTAGTGCAGACTCGCAGAGTGAGACTCCCCTGATCACTGAGAGCTGAATTCATCTGAGGAGCCGGAGACCTTGGCACCAGGCTGTGCTGTGAGCTGTTATCTATCAGCAAAATGTCAGCAGCAGCCCTGTGGTCTCTCAGATGAGAAATTAAAAGAAAGGCAGCGGGAATGAAGGAAGGAGTGATGAAAGCAGCTGAAGTTACTGTTTGCCAAAAGTGTCTTAATTAGCCACATTAAAATCTGGAAGCAGACCAAGACCAGGATACTGTCACTATAGACATGTATAGTCTTGTGTAATGTGCATAAAGGTTGATTTGATTGTGATTTTCTAACATGTGTCACCCCATGATAAGCTCTTACTGATATCATTTTTTTTTTTAAATAGCCATTGTTTTATAAATAACCCAACTGAATTTTAATGTAGTAGAGTTAGAGCTTGCTCCACATTTTTCGCTCTGACATTTTTGCTTTGGATAATTTTGTTTTTCTAACATCCAAAAATTGCATTGGCTGTTGATCTAATTTCAGCGGGGGAAACAAATTGCCAAAAGGTACGTAAATATAACCATATTTATATATTTATATAACCATTAGGTTATATTTACCATTAGGTAATATTTACAACGTTTACGTAAAGTTGAGACGTATTTACCTAATTTTGTGGAGTTGCTCTGTCTTTTATCACATATATCACATCTTCCCTGCACACTTTACATTCAGCTTGGCATTACAAAATATTCCAGCTCAAAGCATTTATATGACAGCTCATTTTACTGTTCTTTATAAGACATCAACCCCTTCAAGGCGCTGAGAATTTGGGGAATATGCTTACTTGTTGTCATAAAAGTGTGATCATTTTCATTTTGATGTTCTGTAGAGGGGTTGGTTAATGGTGTGTGAAGCCTAGCTTAGCATAAATACTACAAGACAGTAAGAATCTGTGAAAGGAGGAAAAAGATGCCTTCAAACAACTGCAGTATTGTACAATTACATTTTTTATGTTCTTAACTAGCAGACTAGCCATCAAAACATCCTACAAGTGTTTTCCTGAAACAAGACTACAGGGACAGGACCTCACAGATGTAAGCAAACTGCTCATTAAACTTCAATCTCATTTTATAATTGTATGCATGATATGCATAAATGATGCTTTTGAATTGTTAAAGGGAATCTTTGATAGAGCTAGGCTAGTAGTTTTCCTTCGGGTAAACATGTCCTGGATCTCTGTACTGAACTCATTTTCAATTACTCTACCCACCACTAAGAAGCATCTTTTTCTCTGTGGCCTGATCAAAAATTAACCCACTACACTGCCTTTGAAATGCAGACTGCAGGTATTTCTGGTCATGTATGGTACTACACAGCTCTGGATGCCTGGTTTGTGTTTACAAAGCCAGATCAGGCAGATTGGCTCTATCTACTCTAACATGCAGAGAGACCGGCGGTGATCTGAGTGTGCAGATTTTACGCCACAATGTTTTGTGATTGATGTCCGGCTTATCCCTGCGGATTATCTGACTAGTCAGTTGCAGAAAGCTAAATGATAGGCCTGTACACTGGCTGTGTGTGTGCGTGTGTGTGTGTGCGTGCTTCTGTCTGTTTGTGTAAATTGTCTGGAACTGTCATTCGTCCATCCACAGCCGCCATTAATTCAGCAGCTTGGCTAACAGTGATCCCATGTCAGATCAAATAATCAATCACAAACAAACAGTGGGGCTATTTTTAGATGTGGATCAGTGTGGTGAAAAAAGATTGGGATCAGTTTGACAAGTAAATAGGATTCTAACAGAATTTTAATATCAGGAATGAGTTGCTTTAGCTCCTTAAATCTCCTGTGAGGGGGTAAGAGTGATTCTGTTTAATATTTGTTTGCAAGCAGCACATCAAAAGTTTTACCCAAGAAAAACTAGATAAATCTTTTTAAAGTCTCTAAGACTTTAACAGCTGGATATTTTCTTCTGTTGAAAAGAGCTTTATGATGCTTCTGTACCTCAGATATTGCCCCCTATATATCACAAAATACAAATGCAGCTTGCAAAAATGGCACCCTATCCCCACCATTAGTACATTTGTGCATAGCCAAACATCCATACAAAAAGAAACCCATACATATGGTTTATGAAAGTTTGCTTGTAGCTGACATGCCTTCATAAAAGGGCAGAAATGATTGGCATGTTACATTGAAGTTTCTGATTTGGACATAACCCATGTCCATTCTAATCTATTTGCCATATATTGAAGGGAGAAAAATCCTTCCATTTGGTCAGCAGAAAGCAAAAGGCCAGCCCATTCATACTGTACCCATTATAAGGAGTATCTACTAGGGCCTCACCAAACAATTTTCCTAGAAAAGATTTAAAAAATGGATTGCCAAAATCGATATATGACCTGAACATATGTAATGTTATAGGAACTTGTTTGCATTAATCACATGTAGCGTCAAAGTCTATCAATCTAAACACACTTTAAAACAGAATCACATCCTGCTGTAGGCATATTGAGTAAGAGTAAACTCTTAGTATATTTATAGGGTAATAATAATCCCAGGCTGCCTCTGGGATTATTTTGTTTTGGTCTGTTTCCCATTTATTTACAAAGCCCAAATTGGTCCCATTATGAGGGCTAGGCAATGTATAAATTATGTTTATAATTACTTTGTGTTAGCTTTACATTTAAAGTCCAGCGTTCCAGGAGAGATATAGGCGGACATAATGAGAAGCAGCCTGAATTAGATGCTATAAAAGCCCTGAGCTGTAAATACCTGTAGAAATGTGACTTCTGAATATTCAATTTCTTAGATAGCAGTTCAAAAGAGGTGAACATGTCTTCACTGAGTTATGATTGAGAGTGCTTATTTAACTCCTTAAGCCAAGCCTCACAATTGTTATTCACTACTGATGGGGCAAACATGATTTCTTGTCCCTGGTGCAGCATGTGAAAGGTCAGTAAGATTAAAGGACTATTTAAACTGCTTCCAGGTTTTAACTGAATGGATAACATCGGATTATGGGTAAAGGTTGAAATGGCTGCCTAAATGGTAATTTAGAACATAGTAAAGCTACTGGGGAAGAAGATCTGATAACGTCCGTTTGGGCCTTGTGCCGTCACTAATCACCCAATACAACAATGATCTTATATTGGCAGTCTGCTTAAAGTGTATGAAATTTGGAAGTTCCATACCCTCCTTTGTATAAAGTCTCTGCATAATGTTTTTATTTACCTTAGGTTGTGCATTGTTCCATATATAGACTGATCTGTTTATTCAAATAGGTAAAAAAAATATTTTAGGAAAATGGGAAGACACTGAAGTAAATAAAAAAAGATCAGGGAACACTTTCACATTTATTATTTTAATTCATCTCAAAGAGATGCAGGGTGTTTCAGTGGTCAAAGTCTTGATTAAGATTGAATAATATTGGTTGATGAGTTTATAGAGGTCTCAGTGATTGTGTTTAAGCCATATACCAGGATATCAACCCAAAATACGACCCATCCATGGTAGTGGTATGTGAAAGTGGTATGCTTAAGTTCAGTTGTCCTGAAAGCTTAGTTTATAGCTAGATATTCTTCCAAGCTTTGCAAATAAAAACAGTAATTCAGGAAGACTTGAAGGAATATAATGTAAACAATGACATGTTATCTGCATAAAGAGAAACTTTATGCTCTGAACCATCCCAGTGGATACTCTTGATATAAGTTCATGTACAAGCAATGCGAGTGGCAACATCCCTGCCTCATGGTTCCTTCAAGTTTAAAATAGGTACTCGCATACTACAGCCAGTGGAAGAGTATATAAAATTTTTATCTAAGATATGAATTTAGGCCTGAATTTATATACTTCTAGATTCTTGAAAGGAAAGTCCCCCTCCAACTGATCAAATCTTTTTCAGTATTATGTGAGTATTGCCTCGGTATCTACAGGAATGGGTGGAGAAGGACCATAAAGGATATCGAATAAAAGTTGTAAAAGTTGAAAAAGAAGTTCTGATCTTTCATAAACCATATATGATCAGGTGCAATTAGAGGGGGTAATCTTCTCAGGGAGTTCCAAGAAGAATTTTGGCATCTGTGTTCAAGAGTGAAATGGGGTGGTATAAAATGCAGTTGAGGGGTTTTATCCCTTTTGAGCAACAGGATAACTGCTTGACGCATGGTTGGAGGTAAGGATTTCAAGGGAAAAGATTCTACAAATACCAGCAGTAACATGAGGGTGACTTGACCTGAAATGTTTTTATATATTCTGTTGGAAAACTGTCTGGCTACCCTCATGGCCGAAAGATCCCTTTTCAGCCAGTATTGCATCTACAGAGGGATATTCAGAGAGAATTCTTAGTGGGTGAATCTGAAGTGTATAATAAATAATGATAAAACTTACTGAAACAATTGTAGGATGTTGTTTGTAGGATTTTCTACATCTAAAAGACTTCCATTCTGTGTGTCTTTCAGATCATTTTCATTCTGTGACCCACCTTGTTGAAAAATAGAATCTATTTCTGAAAGCATGTTCACGGTCTGTGGCTTTCCTCACAGTCTTTCGAGACTCTTTCTTTAAACACCGTGAAAGCTTCTCCACATGGGAGCGACTCATATCAAAAACTGTTTAGACTAGAAAGAAGATTCTAACAAGTGTTTCCCTTTTTAATCTTCTGGATCAGTTTATTGAACATTAAACCTCATTTAAGAACCATGATTTGTGTCAGTTTTATATTTTTATATTCAGGTCAGGACAGCAGAAACTTTTTCTTTCTTTATCAATCTCCATACACTTAAGCATTTTTGTTTCAATACCTGTCAAGGAGGCAAGTCTCCTTTATAATGGCTTATTTATTGCACAGCAGGATTGTACTTCCCTATTTTAGAAATGGGAAACAGTATTGTGAAAAAATGAATAATTTTTTGGCCTTGCTTGACTGGTGCTTGAGCTAATCAAAGGGGCACTTAAAAGATTGGGTTAAGTGCAAAATACATGTACAGCCAAAGGAAAGACTTAGAAAAATAATAAAGAGAAGAGGAAAGATTACCTCTTCCAAGCTTGGCAGTCTAGATTTGGTGCAATTTTTATGTTGTGGTTTCAGCTTCTTTTTGCCTCCCTCTTGGCAATCTCTTTGTGAGCATCAACATCATACAGTGGCATTGTTAATGTTGAACATGAGCACAAAGTCTTGTTATATGCAGACGATTTATTATTATATTTCAAACCCCTACAAGTCTATTATTATTTATTATTTATTATCCCAGGTTATAAACTGAACATTAAATGAACATTATTAACAGTACAATGTTCTTAGTTATTTAAGCAATCTCATAATCACTTCCTGTTCAAAGTCTCAGACCAGTTCAAATATTTGGGAGTTAATTTAAAAAAAAAATTCTACTGGTCTCTATAGTATAATCTTCTCAAATTCAAGCAAACAATGATGGATTTACAGAGATGGTTTCTTCTTCCTATAACATTTGAAGGACCTGTTAATATAATTAAAATGACTGAAATACACAACTTTCTATTTTTATTTCAATGAATATCATATCTTAGTAAATCTTAGTAAAAGTAAATTAAGAATCTGTCTAGAATAGAAAAAAACAAAAAGGATGAGGAAGGTATTCTTGCAGATAGACCCAAATCAACAGGAGGGATGGGTTTACCACACTGTCAACTTTATTACTGGTTAAATCACTCACAGAGTATCTAGTACTGATCACAAAAACAATACCCATATTGGATGTGCTCCATCTTCCTTACCAGCACTGCTCTCAGCCTTAACTCAATGTTAATCCGGTCTCTCACTCTCTTTAAATCTTGATTCACATAAGGAAACTATGGCTGGCATACCAGCTTTTTTTTTGGCCCCCATTATAGCAAATCACTCTTTTGTGCCATCATATTTCAACCCTATTTGATGAATGGCACAAGAAAGCAATCTGTAATTTCCTGGAACAATTTCTAGACAATTTGTTTCTGTCTTTTGAGCAACTTCAAAGGAAACATTTACAAGTGGGAAACTTTGACAAACTAATGCACCATATCCCCATGCTATCCTCTTCTGAATTAAAGTGGGCATATCAGTTACATACAGTACAAAAAGCTGTGCTGCCTGAAAAAAGGCTATGCATCTGAGGAATTAGGAACAGAGAATAAAAAATCCCAACAGAAATAGACAATTGTCTGGATTCATTCTCTGTTTGTGCGAGACTTGACCTCATACAATTTAAAGTGTTGCATACACTGCACTGGTCTAAACAAAACCAGAAAATTCCTGAATTTTACTTGTAGCAGCATCAATAATAATAATATCAATAATTTTTATACTCTTTCTCAGGTATGTAATAAAAATGATTTAAACCCTTTAATGGCAGATTTTTGGTGTTGTAGATCCTGATGTGGGGAAAACTAGTTTGGCCTTTCATGTGGAAAAACATGTTTTACAAGTTTCGACTGCTAAAAGCACAATGGGGAGAAGATGCTAAATGACAAAACTGATGGCAACATGCCAATAAGTGCCTGATATTTTTGGGACTGTCATCTTAATACTAATCCAGAGGGGAATATAGTATTTTTTGTCTGTCTGCTGACACATAGATTAATACTAGTTAACTGAAAACAGGCAACAGCCCCTACTGATGCAAACTGAATGTGAGAAGTGATGATGCATTTGTATTTAGAGAAGATAAGATTCTCATTAAAAGCACAGGGGGGTTAGTTCTAAAGAATATGGTTGCCTTTATAGATCACTTTAAAATCCAGACCAGAACCTGAAACATAAAAATAAGGATACCACCATCTTTACTACTAGTTACTCACTCGAACCTTGATTACACCTGATTATAGAATATACTCTCTGTGTACTGTAGATTTGTAGTATGAGATATATATATATTTTATATTTTATTCTATGTTACACTATGGCCTCTTACATCAGCTTAAAAGTACAATTAATACTGTTACAAAAAGAAGAGGGAGAAGACCCTAAAAGACAAAACTGATGGCAGCACAACTGTTTTGGTTTTTTTTTGGGACTGTCACATTGATGCCAAGCTTTTCCTCTAATGTTAATTGGGGTAGACATAATGAAAGTACCTCTCGCACAGTCTAATGCAATCAATACGCAGCACCCAAATGGCTTCAGTGTGATATCCGGCAATTTCAACCACATTACTCTGGCTGCGACTCTGCCCACATTTAAGTAGTTTGTGAACTGTCCAACTAGGGGAAATAAAACACTGGATCTACTGTATCTAAATGTTAAAGAAATAACAACCTAATCCAACATTTGAAGGCAACTGGATCAAAACTTCTGGCAGGACAATGTGAAGGATGGTGTGGTATGAGGACTATCATTGGCTACAAGCAGACTGGTAGCCAAGTCACATGGGGTAAAACCTGGACTAAGCCAGCAGATTTGATGGTAAGGCCCTATTCACCCCTCCCCTAGCTCTTCGACCATCTGCCCCCTCAACCTTCCTGTCCTTGGTCCACAGATTAATTAAGAAAAACATCTAAGAGGGTGAAAACTCCAACATTTTACCTACAAAACATGCAGTAGTACTTACTGATGCACTAACATGTCCTTGTTTAACTGTACCTTGACTGTTTCCCTTTTTGTAAGTTTCTTTGGATAAAAGCCCCAGCTAAATGGCTAAATGTAAATGTAAATATCAGCATATGAGCATTTTAGCAATGTGATGTCCACATATAGCTCAAAGCCAACACAGTCTCACAGAGCTGCTCACTAATGTTATTCATTAATGCAGTTAAGTGCTATGAGAGTGCTGAGTCTCTTACATACTCAGTATTAACTTTATTCTTCTTGTTCCTCTTTTAGATCCGACTCCCACAGATTTAGCATACACAAACTCAAATGACTCATAAAATGTGGTTCACTGAGGATGCCTGCCTGGAAAAGGTTGAAGGGCTGTTTCTGAAGCACTTCAGCTTCAAGTTAGAAAGTTCCACTTTGAACCAGTCTCCACACTTAAATTGAATGACCTTTTGTTATAGCTTCTGTGATTACAGTGAAGGCATTGTCACATTTTTGTATACAATATATATCAAAACATTAAATTATGCATCCTTCCATGCAAATTTAAACTGGAGTAAAGTCTTAAGTGACAGGGGTTATGCTTATGTCCTCATCAGGTAAATGTCATACTGCAGCATTGAAATCTGCTTTAAACCATGTGACTCACCGACAGGTGAACAGCTGGAGTTGAATTTTAAAGTTAATCACAGGGAAAAAATTAATGTTGCATGACTCATTACAGTGAGACTCCAGTCTGAGAGTGTTATTGTTGTCATATACTCAGTTCCACTTCCCTGCAGTTTGTCTGCTCTGTTCTGCTGACCTTATATCCTCTCATACATACTGTACAGGAGAGATTAAACAAACTGTGTCTTGTTCTGACTGTGATGTAGGGATATATTTTCTTGAAGCCAGTATATTCTACCAAAAACATGAGTCCATGTTAAAAGAAATAATGTTCATGTTCCGGATGGGGTTTTTTTCCGGCTGTTGTGCTTGGAGGATTATAAGAAAATGTAAAAGAATCAATTAAAATTCTAGGACATTTCTCATGACAACAAGTACAGGGATGTGAACTTAGACCTGAAATGTTTCCTAGCAACACAAATTAGATGAAATGGTCCATATATGAGTTACAGATACTGGCATGGGGTAGGTTTGTTTTTTGATGTGCAGTGAACACATTTAAAGGTTTCCTGTGGAGTTTTTTCCCCCACCTCTAATAGAGCTGTGGAGCAGCTTTTTATGAGTGGGTACCTGTCAATGTTTTTTCAGTATTCTCCAATCTACAGATGACAGTAATGCTCCAACATACACTGTGCCAACGGAAACAGTGAAGAAGACTGAAGGGCAAATTCACAAAGAATGGATTGCTGCCGCTGATAACACCATGAATCGCGCATCACTTGCACTCTTTCAAGGTCCTATTCACAAAGAATAGGACTCTCTGCTGGACTGCTACAGTGCATGACCATCACCTCTGTTTCTCAAAGCAGTCAGTTTTACGTTGTTATAGTTTCATTCCTTCATGGTGTATATAAAGTATGCTATTGTGTCTGTGCCATCTGTGCACATATGATATACTGTAATGTGCCATTGTTTACTGCTACAATCACTGCTGCCATGATCCTGGTTGCACTTCAGTTATCACCAACTCTCTGAAGATAATTTCCACTCTAACTGTGTGGCTGTTAGTGCTGGTGTTTGTGAATTAGACTTTTTTGCAATGTGGCTCATTTGCATAGAAGGGTTCCAGTTTTGCGCCAAATGTATGTATATTACCTCGTTTAAATACATGCAAATAGCACCAGAGCGCTAGCTGAGATGTTATTTGCTTAGCAGCACAGTTAGGAGTGCAATTCACCCTTGCAGGTGCTTTATGAATTTCACAGTTTCTTTTTGCGTTATTTGTGCAGGGTTAGTAGCAAAAGCTGTGCAATCCTTTTCTGAATTTGCACCTGAAAGTAAACATATTTGTAGCAATACAAATTATATTATTTTATAATAAGGATATATATTTTATCAAAGTAAATTAAATTGCTGGATTGTCAATGCATTAAACCAGTGTTCACTCTTTTTAGCTTTGTTTTGGTCTCTACCAAGTCCTGAAACACAATTAATTAATAGTGGTGAGATAGAAGTAAAACAGCAAAGTTGCAGGTTGTAAAACTTAATGGGCTGAAAGATGCTAAAAATGCTCTGTGGGGCTGCGAAGAACATATTACACAGTCATTTGTCCCATTGTTAACATCGCAATATTGATTAGCACAGTTTTAAACACAACTGATTCACGATTTAAATGCCCACCTGTTTTATACTCATTTATCTTCCTTTTGATGAAAACCGATGACTCTGTTAAGCTTTTAGTCATTTGCAGTTAAGCCTATTAAGTGAAGGATTTAAGCCTTGTGTTAAGCTTTCAGACTGATTACATTTAACCATGAAATGTGGTAATTTAATTGTGAGTAGGTATCCTTTTTTATTTTGGGAAATCTCCTGGGGCAATGTGTCCTGGGCATAGCAGTCAACTAAAGGGAGTAGCCATAAGCTTCCAGTACAGCTGCATTTCTGTCTGACACACGTATACACACACACACACACACACACACACACAGCTCTTAGCATTTGTTCTTCTCACAGCGGTCATATCTTCATTAACTCATCAATTGTTTTGCTACCATAAGAGGATCCGTCTTTGTCTGTCCCTGGGAATGTGGTGCCTGGGTGTTCAACTAAGAGCTTTTGCAGTCAAAATTGAAAACCGTGATAATAGCCAAAATCATTAGCTCTGCGGGTGTTCTTGGAGAAGTCATTCTGTTTATTGCCTCTCCTATTTCTTCACTTTCTTTCTCACACAGTCAACTTTCTGTATCTTCCTCCTCTCTGCTGCTCTGCTTGTGGTGCAGCGTGTGTTTCTGTCCATTATAATACTGTTTGGCTTTTCAATGTTTCCCACTGGTGAACTCCTCTAATTACTGCCATCGATCAACTTCAAACACACACAGTCACACAAGCACACACAAGTGCACACACATGTGCCTCCCCTGCTCAGCCACACAGATAAGAAAAACACTTCTGTCCAAAAGTTTGCTGTATCAACGTTTTTCATTAAGTGGTAGCAGTGCCGAACACAACCTCTCAGGCTCAGTGTTATCTCTGATAAACACTTCTGTGAAATGCTTTTATCCTATTTATTTATTGCATTTCCACTTTTCCATATGGCTGTTTATATAGCCGATAAACAGCTTACTTAAAATTACTTATCAGGAATTGTCTATGTATTGTGTTATTGTAATTTATTGTTTCGGAATGGAGGCAGACATCTCAGAGACAGATATCTTAAAATCTCAGCAGAGAAAACCAAAGCTATCTGTATGAAGTGAGAATATTTTTCGGGGAGAACTCATCCATTTAAATACTGTGTTTATTGTAATAAATGGTCATTTGGTGTAAAGTGTATTTTAATCTCACCACCCATTACACCATAGATACCACCAGCAGTCTTTACAAAGGCCATTAGAACAAAATAAGACTAAATTGAAGACAGATCAAACTGATTTAATATTTGTCACAAACCCTGAAATTACTGCTCTCCAACTGTTCAGAGTCATTGTACAATAATTGCCCAGTGAACACCAGCTACATATTCACCTTGTCATTGTGTTTCTCTCTGAAAATTGTAATTGAAAACATTTTAGGGATTGCAGGCTTCCTCATTCAAACTTGACAGTATTATTGGTCAAAAACACTCCCCAGCCATGCAGGTAATTTAAGCCGGGCAGACCCTGCTGTCCTTCCACAGCTAACCTCTGTCATACACAGAGAGCTTGTTAAGATTTTTTCTGTTTGTGGGATTAGACATGGAGTTTATTTATTTAACACCAAGACTCAAAACTCATTTTTATCCAGTTAAACAGATTGTTGAACCTTGCGTTAATTTCCCAGTTGTTCATGTTTTTTTTTTTTTTGTGAGAATGCAAATTTGATTTTTCATTATATTGGTTTTGCTTTGCTCTCTGAACTCTTCGGGGCACAAATTATGGTTTATTCAGAGGTAAGAGCTCTATGCAGACAAGTCAGGTTCTTCCACCCTAGACTGAGAAAACAATTTTTTCATGGAGCTGTGTTTGTGCATAACGACATTGTCATGTTGAAACTGGAAAGGGACAGACGTAAAACTGTGGACATAAAGTTGAAAGTTCATGGTTGAGATTAAAACATCAACTGTGAGTGGAAAGAGCTTTTAGGGGCATTTGGGGAGCTACTGGAGCCTGTAACAAAGAGAATGTATATTTGTTAGTCCCACAATGATTTGCTGATTAAACAATTAGTTGATTATCAGAAAATCAATCAGCAAATGCAGTATTTGGTAATCAGTTAACTAAATCGGTTGTTTTATAAGCAAAATGCCAAACATTCTCTTCTCCTAGGCTCACAAGTTGGAGGATTTGCTGCGTATCTTTATATTGTCTTAATTTCAATATTTTTGGTTGTTGAACTGCAATTTAAAGACAACATATTGGGGTCTATTTACTTGATGATGGTGTTTTTTGCCAAAATAATCTATCCATTAATCTGAAAAAAATTACCAGACAATGACAATAATCTATAGTTGCCACCCTAATCTCTAACAATTGTTTCTTAGGAACTGAAATTGGAAAACTGAAAATAAATAAATCATGAAAATCATTACCTGATAAACCTTGTCCTCTGAAACAATGCATATGCTATCAGATGTTCTTGCTTTTATCTCAGTTTCCTTGGTCGCTGCTTTGCTGACAGTTCTGCTGTGTCACATTGAGCACTGACCTCATCTGTGATTTCAGTCAGCTCTGCATTAGTCTCATTTGCTCCACTGATATTCAGTGCATTCTTTATCTCATTCATTCATTTTCATAGAACATTTTCATTTTTCAAGTCAATCAGCCCATTTTCAACCTCGCTAATTACTTTACAGTTAGCAACTCTATCATCTCTAGCGCATACTTGGTCACAATTTCAAATTAAAATGACACAATGGTTCCTTTTCTGTGACCAGACATTCTTCAGTTTGCCCAGATCAGCCTTTTAAATGCTTCAGCTACTGGTTAATAAAGCAGAAGGAATATTTGGCTCTGTGTAGCTGCACATTTTAAGGAAGGCTCAACATTGACTCTGCCAAAAATGCACAGTGTCATTCATCAGCACAGTGGCCTCAAAACATAGGGCTCCATTCGCAGTTTAATATCGTCACCATTTTGCACTTGTGATTGATCGCTCGAGCAACTTGAGTTCAACTCTACTTTGCTCCTTCTGGCCACAGCTTGAGGACTCATGGATCAAAGATTCCAGCGGGCAAAGATAGATGTCTTTTCAGAAAAAGAAGGAAATGACCAAAGCAATGCAAAAAGAAAAAAAAGAAGAAGAAGAAGAAGAAAAAGAAAATCAGGATGTACAGTTTTCCTACACTCATGTGATATAGTATTATAATGCTGCAAACTTACAGGTTGGGATGCAGAGAACAAAAAAAGATGAATGTGACCTCACTGAAGCTTTTTAATTCCTGTAAACAAACAGGGTTCATTCTTGTCGGTGAGGTTAACTGCTACAATTAAATGGCTGTTAGGCATACAAATGATATTAAAAGTTATTTTTGGTGCCTGTTAAAGAGACACTTAATGTCCTTGTAGACTATTATTATAGTAAGGTCATTTTGTAATATACAGTACTCTAACATTATGTTAGAGTACTGTATATAACTCAGTGGTGCCACTTGTGTGTAATTAGCCAGTCTCAGTGGGTCACCACTGAGACTGGCTAATTACAACTGATTGTAAAGGGCTAATTGTTTTTACTCATTGGCATGTTAAACATTGGACGTCATTGTGAAAAAGACAGGTCTTAAAATGTTTTTTGAACAACTTCACCGTGTTTCCCATTCAAACACAGACAGATAAACTTGTTTTAAGAGAATGATCTGATGTATTTGATGCACTGTAAAGTGTTTCCATACCATATATTCACTTTTTGAGCAGAAGCAGTCAACTGTCAAATATCCCCACTGAGCTGTTGTGTCACCTGTGGAGACACAACTTTTCCCATTAAAGTTTGATAGTTACTGCAGTAGGTGTAGTGGTAGAGGTGCTTGCTATATAGAATAGAAGCTGTCGGTGATCGCAAAGGTAGGAATTAAAGGTAAAAAGTAAAAAAGTCACTTTTTGATTATTTCCCAACATTAGTCTCTGTGCATGTCTCTGTCATGGATTAAAATAAATAATAATAATGAAAAAAGAAGTCAAACTAATTTAGTAAACAACTAGTCATGTTTTTTTCTGGTTTAATGCATTGTATTTTGCTTATTTATAGCCTGCAGTGTAAAGTCAACTTCAAAACTCTTAGCCAGTTGTCTTTTGGGGGAAAACAAGAGACAGAAGGAAAGTCAGAAGTGTAAAGTATAAAAATTAATGATGCTTCAGTTTCATGGTCTTGTGGTCATGAATTACAGGGACACCTGATAGAGATATGATTTGTAAAGTGTCGTAAAATAAAACAGTTATGAGGAATTTGTTTTACGCTGAGAACAGGTAGTAGAAAATGACTAATACACTTGAAATGCAGAGTTCTTTATGCGACAAACTTAAATGATAACAATAAACTAATTACCATAACGGTTCATTGAAATCCTACCTTATTGGTTGCGGAAGTGCCATGAGCACGGGGAAACGAGCGCGTGCTGTTGGTCATAAGCAACGCAGTCTATTGGCTGCACGAGGCTGCGTCATTTCCTGACAGGGGACGGTCGGAGGCGAGAGAGCAGCCAGTCTTCACTCTGTCGCTGTAGTAACGAGCAGCAGGTCACCTCAACACAACAGCCGGACGGATAAAAAACCAACAAAACCAACTAACGCACGGCCAGACGCCGGAGTACACGTCGCGCAGTCCGTGTAACGCAGCGGGAGAGATATTTATGTGAACTTGTCGTCGTTTGGAACTAAAACCGAGACCAGAGCAGGATGTTATAAACTCACCGGGACGCTGAACAGAAGCACAAAAAATAACTTTTCATTTGCTTTTTTCTTCGTCCTTTCTTTACGAGTTGGACACTCAACAGTGGACCGAGTAGCGCGTCGTTTTTAAGTTCTGGTGTTGTTTTTTTTTCCGCCTTGTGGAGCTGTTGTTGGCGGTGAGGCGGACACCAGAGAAGCGGCGGCACGGCAGCCACCTGACCTCCTGGAAAATAAGACCGCAGCTAATGCCACGCAGATCCTTGCGCGGCTCATTACTAAGCTCTCTGACGGAGCGGGACGAGTTCTCCGCGAGGCTGTTGCACGTCCACTTTTGACGCACCTGCATCGCACGTGAAGTTTGCAGAATCCAATTACTGATATTTAAATTATGGTAAGTGCTGATTAATTTGTGTCAACCGTGAAATTGAATTAGTTGGGGCTTAATTGCCCGTTGAAGTTGTCCCCTTTCGTCGCCCTATTCAGCAAATTGCAAGTAATAAGTGGATCATCTGTCAGAGCCAGGCAGCATGGATATAACCCGAGTCCACGTCGTCCAGCGGTTGTGATGCCAAGCGCCGGTCTAATCCCGTGCCACCAGCCCGTCATGCCTGCCCTCTAACCCGCACCAGTGTGGCGCCGTGTCCCGGTCACCCCGCCAGGATGAGCAGCACTGACCTGGAGCGCATGTCGCTCAGCTCCTCGGCCAACTCGGTGGCCTCCAGCGCGCGGACGCTCTCGGCCAACGTGAGGAAGCTGCACAACGCGCTCAACCTCCTGCTCAACGACTTTGAGAGGGAGCAGTTCATCCACTGCCTCAATGTCTACCACTCCAAACGCAACGTGTACGACCTGGTGCAGACCCTGAACGTCATCCTCAACGCGCCCAGCAAGCGGCAACTTTTGCCCATGTTGCGGCTGGTCATCCCCCGCTCCGACCAGCTCCTCTTTGAGCAGTACACCTCGGAGGGCCTTTACTTAAAATCGGATTTAGTTGCAAGCAACGGGAACGCTGAACCCCCTCCGGTTGACTTGCCAAGCGCCAGCCCGACTCCCCCGGGGCAGTTCTCGCCCAACAACCCGCCCGAGTTTCAGGTGGCGCTGCGAGGCTCGCCGGACAGTTTCAGCACCAGCAGCGACGGGACAGCTCCCCTGGTGCCGCTGCTCGGGAGGAACTTCGTCCACGAGCCGCCGGGCGAGCTGCGGCAGGTCACCATGAAGCGGCACAAGAGCAACGAGGGCCTGGGCTTCAGCATCCGCGGCGGCTCGGAGCACGGGGTCGGCATCTACGTGTCCCTGGTGGAGCCGGGTAGCCTGGCGGAGAAAGAGGGTCTCCGAATCGGTGACCAGATCATGAAAGTCAACGACAAAGTCTTCGACAAAGTCACTCACGGCAATGCGGTGAAGGTAAGTTTATGTTTTGTTTTTGTTCAACGTCGCCAAACCTTTCACAATCTGCACATTCATCCTTTCTGTGTGGGTATAAATAGGTAGCCCTCAGAGAGTAAGTGGAGTGGCACGAATGTCACAGTCATGGGAACTACTTTGCACTGGCCTTGTCCTCTAAACCTACATCTCCTGTGTTTAATAAAATCCTGCCACACGAGAGATGTGGATCTCTCCCCGGTGTCCAAAACTGACCTCTTGAAGCTCATTAGCCCCAATTTATTATTTACTTGGATAGAAGCAGCTCTGTATATTTGTCATTATCAGCAAACAACGTGTTGCAGCAGCACTGTAATGTGAACACTGACTACTACCTTCTAGGAAGCGTGTGTGTAACCAGACACCCTCAAAGCAGCTGGTAAGCATAGAGGAGAGTGTGTGTCTGTGTGTGTGAGTGTATGTGGAAGGAGCTGGAGCGAGTGCTCTGTTATAAACGGAGAATAAATACTGGATCCACTTCAGCCCTGTGCTCTATTGTTAATATCACAGAGTGTAAAGAAAGCCTATTAGCAAATGAAGTGATAAAAGAGCATGTCTGACTCGTGTACAGCCAGGATTGATTTAGGAGAAAACCTTGTGAGGTCCTTGGCTTTTATGAGCCCTGTGGGCTGTCCACGGTGCTGAAAAATCATCTGAGCGTCGTCTTTTCTTCTCTTTAAACTGCTTTTGCCTCCTTTTCTCTCTCTGCGTAATGCCATGCTCTTCTGATCGATTTTGCGATTGCACTCATTCACACCTATTTGCCCATGCTGTATACTCATATCACAGGGATTCGCAGTCCTTTAACAAGGTTCGAGTCAGTTTTAAAGCATCTGGGAAATCACACTCACGGTCACTGCTTCTGCTTCTGAGTTTGTTTTATTTGAGATACTTTAGAAGCTCCTGCCTGAAGCATCTTAAGTGGATGTAGAATTTACACAATTTGAGCACACAACAATTTGAGCACAACAATTTTTATATCTGTATCATCTTTCTTCTTGGCATGGTCTTCTTGGCATGGTTTTTTTCTTTATTTTACTTAGCAAATACACTTTCGATTACGATTCATTACCATGTACTCAAGCGGCCCGGCCCGTACTTACTTGGATAGAGGAGGTGTAAGTAAAAAACAAAAGCAACAATACAGAGTAGACAGAAATAGCCACAAAAAGCACCTGATATTCATAAGCTGCTTTTTAGAATAGTGATTGTATGTCTGCCGTTTGAAAGGTCACTAGTCTGTTCCCTCCGACAGCCATGGATTATAGCTCATTTACGTCCTTTCTAACCTTCACGGATCCAGAAAAAGTCATTCATGCTTTTATCTCCTCTCATGTGGACTTTTTGTAATTCTCTTGATGCAGGGCTCAGCTATAAGGCAAGTCTTTACCTTCAGTAAGCCTAAAATACTACGCCTACGGGCTTTTAACTAAATGCTAAGAAATGAGAACATGTTACCCCTGATTTTGTCTTTTATTCACTATGTGCTTTAAAAATACACTTTAGGCTTTAGACAGTCACAACCTATTGTACATTTATAGGTGGTTATAGATTTATCTCCTATCCTACAACACACATCCTCACAATGACCTTTATAGTCCAGCCCTCGAATTGATACCATCTTTTAGATGAATGCATTTTCATATTTTTATCGTGATTCTCTCATTGTATTCTGTTAGATTTTGTGGTGTAAAACACACACAGTACCTTTTAAAGTACTTAATTTGTAATGTCAAAGTGTCTCTGAGGAAGACACATAACCCCAATGTGTTAATAAATAGTTTTCTGCTGACGTGCCCACTGACGATGCATGTTAGAGTAATGAGGTCGCCGGCCTAATTCTGTGTTCGCACTTCCTCTAAATCTGCTTTCCAGACTAAACTCTTTCTCAAGACTGCAGCAGAATGTCTCTGCACTCCGTATCGAACGTGATCTCAAACTGCGTCAGATAGAATACTAATGACAGCATTAAACCGTCACCATGTTTTTCCAATCAATTTCCTCCACATTTGAAAATGTCTCATTTGTGGAGTGAAGGCTATTGATTGCTGTTACTGTTAATGAAAACAGTTAAAGAGTTTTGCTGTTGGGGTTGCTTTCAGAGAGTAGGTTGTGACTAATTGTGTTGGTTTTGAGCCTAAGTGGATGGATGAAAAGTGTTCATCTCTGCATAAAGTATTCCTTCATTTTGTTTATTTGTCAGAAAGTGAATTTCATGATTGTTCTGCCACTCACTGTACTACTACACTTCTGCTACTGCTAGTTACAGTGCTACCACTGCTGCTTGGCTGTAATTAGGCTGACAGGGCAGGCACAGAGCCAACACTAGAGAAGCCCTGCCTCAGATAAAATCCCCCCTGGAGGTTATTAATAGTTGTGTTCAGTTATTTTTATACCTTCTTGGTTTAGTCTAAATGTTATTACAGCCTTTTAATCATTTTAACCTTTTGAACTGTGCCAGACCTATTAGTGAATTCATCATTAGACTCACGGTGGGCAGTCAAACATTTGAAATACCAACACAATTCTGTTTAATATTCTGGTGATGATGACAGATGACGTTGATAATATTACTAGCTGTCAGGCAGAATATAAATAAAGTTGCCTATAGTGTGAAAAGTTGAGCTTACTTTTATGTAAAAAAAAAAAAAGTACAGATATTCAATTTCCACCATGTTATACAATGTTTTTAACTTAAAGGTATTTTAGACAGTGCTGCTATTGAGCTGCGGATTGCACTCAGTCCTTGTTTGAACAGCCTAAATACTGAGTTTAAACAATAACTGAATCAGTGTTACCTTTAGACAACGAAACACATTACTGTAAATAAATCTGAACTTTTTAAACAGTTAAATGATTAAATATGCATGTTTTGAATATATTTCATTTCTTCAGTAATTTTATTCATTATAGTTTTTTGCTAAAATCATCATGACACATGACAACTTTCTTAAAATTTGCAGCCAGCCAATTCTCATAACAGCTCAGTGAAATGTATCTTCTGGCACACGACAGATGAAATGTCACCCCTTGAATAAGTGGCTGTCTGAAAACTCATGATGAATCCAGACTCCTCACCTCAAACTGAACTCTGCTCTCACAGGCTATCCGAAATCAAAACTCCTCCTAATCAGTGTTTTCACATTAACGTCCAATCAAATGACTGTGTGTAATAGGAAAGTTGTCTCAGTGATGAACCCAAAGAGAGTTATCCCTCGACTCTACTTCGCCATCAAGCTGTGATTGGTTTAGTCTCACTGTTCTCATCAGCCCAGTTTGCAGCAGCTGCAGGCACCTGTTTTCTGTATACCCGCTCTGATAAACTCTCTACTGTAGCTACCCAGCACCAAACAACAGACAGCCAAAAGTTAGCGACTAGATTGGGAAGAAAATGAAACATCTCACAGCTTGACTCTGTTTAGTTTCTTACGAGTTAATGGAGCAGAAAAAAGGAGAGTGAACATTCGACTTTCTTCAGGTGGACAGAAACATGACTCAGAATGAGTGATTATGTTGATCTATCGCGGCTGGATGTGTAAACAGGCAATTTTTAAGCAATCAAGCCAGCTCTAAAAATCTTCATATGGTGATAATTGGTTTGAGCTGTGTGTGGTTCAGCTATTTTTTGAGATTTATTAGCCAAAAAAGATTCTGATCTGATCACTTTGAAAAAGTGTAGCTCCTGTCATTTGTTTAGCCGGAATATTGTAGAAAAGTCATGCAAATAACAAATCTCTAATTCCTCACAAATAACAGGCTTGACTTTAAATAAATCTTTGCTACTTATTTTGTTTCCAGCACATTACTCATTCAATCTGTCTTCTCCTGGCTCCACACCTCTGCTTAGGCTTAATCCGCTTCACTTTAGCAAACATGTGTTGCCTGATGAGTTCAGGGATGGCCTCTGAAAGCGGTAGATTGTTGTTTGGCCCAGGGGATGCGTCAAGGGCTTACAGCTGTATTTCTTTCTGTCTCAGACTCTCTCCTCTCCCTAAGAGCCTGCTTTGGCCTCAGTCCCTAGAGTCACTGCCAAGGTTAGCTACCCAGTCAGCATTTAGGCTTTCCTTTATCATCTTCTCTGTGGTTTGCTGGACCGTCAGGAGATGTGATGGGATAGGATTAGGGACATAAATTGTGTTGTTTTGCAGAGCCACAGCCACAACAACAAAGAGAAGCAGTCTTATCTCGACTTCAGCCACAGCGTGCCTTTCTCTATGACTTTTTATTTTGATGTGGAGGGTGTAGGAGGGAGAAACAAAGGCAGAATGATAGTGTACTGACCCAAAGGCAAACACCCAGAAGAAAGAGAAGAAGGCACAAGAGAAGACATCTGGAGATGCCCTTGTTAGTTGACGTGTTTTCCTGTCTTCCTTTTGTCTTAATTAGTTTTGACCCCTGTCAACACTAGTTCCAAGAAACTCTGTAATTTGGTGTGTTTGGGGCCGTTGATGCTGCTACTGCCCTGCAGAAATGAAGACTTAGCTGGTCTAAACTCACTGGGTCGACAACTGGGTCCCTGCCAGACACATTGACATGCAAAGACTTGGCCACAAGTCAGAGAAATGGAAGCTGAGCGGCTTGGAGCAGGACTGCAGACTACTAATGGGCAGTGTGTTGATTAGATGGCGGAAAGCAGGTAGAAATCTCGTTAAACTTGAGGATGGTATTAATTGATTCATAGCTTGAAGCTCATTCTGCATCGTCTTGCTGGATGTTGTCAACATTCAGAGCTGCACTGGACTGCTCACAGTCTGCAATTATTAAGCCCCAAAATATGAAGCACATCCTCATTCTAATTTGAGTTGGCTGTACATGAACATCATATTTTCTATGTTGTTACATAATGATCCAAGTTTACACCTCACCACTGCGATTTATTTTAACTAACTAGCGATGACATTCCCTTAATATGATGTAATTCCTTTTGAAACATGATGTTAAAGTGTTACGCAACTCACAGTGGTGGATTATTTTAAATAAAGTATTCATCTTTAGTCTCAAAGTCGGCATGCCTATCAATCCATTTTAAACGCCTCTTTAAAAGGTTTTGTGGCACTATAATGACGTCTAGCGACTTCCACCTTTGACAAAGTTATTATTCACAGAACAAGAGGTTGCCTGTAAGGAGAAAGTTGTTTTTCTGTTTAGGACAAGCTCCAGAATGAGGACACCGCTTAAGATTCATTGTTCAATGCTCCAAGAAGAACATTGTGTGTCTTTAACCCTGTTTAATGCTAACATTTTCACTGCTTGTCCGCTGAACCAACTGTGCAGCCTGAGCAAGAAGCTTAAATGCAGAGAAAGTGTGGAAAGAAAGCTATATTACCATACTGGCCTGAATATAAGAATAACTTTTCTGGAAATTCGGTTTGAGAAAGTTAGGGTTATGTTCTATTCAAAGAAGTTTTAGTTTAAGCCAAGTTTAAGCCAAGGGAGTCTCTGATGGCTTGTGTAATGTGGCTACCGCGGAGGATATAAATTTCAGATCACTGAAAATGAGTCGAGAGCGTCTCCCGACGTCTTTACTGCAGAGATGGTCCGGGGACAGAGTCGTCTGTCAAGCTGCCAAAAAGTACTGCTCTCACAGAATATCATGATGAGGAAAAAAAGCAATAAATTGCAAACAGTCAGAGAGAATGATTCTGGAGCCCGACAGGAGGAAAATCTGAGTACTCTGTGTGACTGATAGACAAGCTACATAATAAATGTGGGTTTTACTTTCTGATTTAATGGAAGTGTTTCATGTTTTACTTTTACAAGAGAAAAGGCTTCAAGGATGAGGACTCTTTTAGTATCTTGGGGAAACTTGCCCAGTAGGACTAGTTTGAAACTGTTTCATATCTTCAAAAAGTCAAACGCAGCTGTCAGAAAAGGCAGTGTGGTCATTAAAGTTGTTGTTTGTGCCTTAAACTGGCACACTTTCTGCATCCAACCCAGCGGCACATGCACACACTGGCTGCTATAGCTGATTAAGCACTGCGATGAGCAGCCTGGACTAAACTAGGTACAGTGCCTTTAGGCCTGGCCTCTGGGCTTTTGTTTATGTATTGGTGTTGGCATGTATCTTATAACACCCTGTAGAAGACTTGTCCACCAAGACACAGAAAAAGTTCGGAGTGAATCTCTCTGTAAACACAAGGCTGATTGTTGCCTAAAGGCACCCCTAAGGGTTTGAGCATGCCACAGTAAACAGCACAGTTGTCATGATGGTGAAATAACAGAAAAGGTGAATTATTTCTCTTCCAAGTCTGAACTACTCCAGCTAACATGCCCCTGAGAAAAACATTTAACCCTTAACAATGGAGGATTTGCAGACTTCTGGCCCGTTTTGCTGGTGTAATGTGTCGCAGAATATGAGGGAGGCATTGCTAAAAAGAGAACATTCTCACTCCACAAACCCTCGTTGATTTTAAAAAAAAAAAAAAAAGGTGACTAAATAGACCAAAGAAGTGGATAACTTGTGTTTTTTGGTCTCTTTCTGCCATGGTTTCATTTATCAGTCTCTGAAAGCTTACATAACCACTTCTCTGGGGGTTCAGATGGCTTTTTATATCACAAGAGGCTCATTTATTGGTGAATGTGTGCACTCATAGAAATAATTTATGTATGTACAAATCATGGTGTACCTGCTATGCTCTGATTTGTGTGAAAGGTGCTCTGTAAATGGTTTAGAGAACGCAGTCACTCTTACAAGCATCACCTGTCCTACAGCGAATACATTCCATTGAAATGTACTGTTTAAGCTACAGGAACAGCCTGTGTTCATGATGGATTGAAGGGACCTTTGGCTAGCTCTGAAGTGTTTCTTGTTGAAAAGATTTGTGAGGTTATGTAAGTCATCTTTTTTTTTATTAATCTCAGCACTTGTTGCTTCAGCCTCACAGGGTTTATTATATCTAACTTTTTTTAAACATTGGGTGCATTAATGAAAATTGATTTTTCACTGCTGCAAATGCTAAAAAAACACAACAAAAGTAAATGGATCAAGGCTTAGTCATTTAAAAAAAATTACTCTGGCAACAACAAAATGCAGAAGATGGAATTCATTTTTCTTACTGTGAACTAGTCGAGGGAATCTGGCAGCATAATTTACGCACTTTAACATTTCACTCATCTGTCATAATTAACTGAATTTAATATTATTGCATTGTGATACATAATCACATTTAGCGGTACCTCAAGACAGCAATTTTTATTGTTTCATCTGGTAGTTATTTGCACTTAGAAAAACAGGCATAAATGCTAACTTTATAGTTACTACTGTTTCCCCAGTAACTATTAATAATAAATTATGTGTTGACTGATACCTTTCTGGCATCATGACATGAAACAATGGTTTCTTGGCTAAAAAGTATTGATCCAATGAGCGCTGCAGGGGGACTAATGATTAGCCAGTCGGCACCAAGACGAGAGTAATGTCATTGTCAAACTGTTGTCAAGCTGTGAGCCAGAACCACCAAGGAGAAAAAAACAACAATGGTGACTGTTATAGACAAGATAGACGCTGCTATCGAGGCTGCTCATAGATGTGTTTTCTCAATATTGCTGGATATCGTAGTTTGTTGTTCCTGGTTTAGCTGGTAAAACCCAGCTAAACCAGTCTGTTGGCATGGCTACGCATCAGTGTCGGCTTAAAATTATGTTCGATTCAGGTCTCTAGTATCTCTCTGGTCTCTAGTGGTTGGTTTAGAAAAATCAATCCCCCTCTCCCTATGGACATGGGTTAGAGTGGAGGAAATGTCAGACTGAAGATGGAAATGGAGTGTAACGAGTGGACAATTCTGTGTGATATCAGGCATGGTTAGTTTTGTCACTGCAAATTCCTTGCTGTTTGCTTTGAATGGCAGTCAACAAATTCCCTTGGACAAATGCTGATATAACATTTTACACCTTTCAGTCGGTGTATAGAGGTCTCCAGTGCACAGAGGCCCCAATGTGCTTCATGCGACTGAAGCTAGTGACTACTTTGTTATGATTCTTACATTAGTGCGATGCATTAGTAAACAGTTGTAATGTGAAGCATTTGTTTTGAAAACTCCTACAGAACAGTTTATTTTAATTATTAATAACCCCCGTGTTTTTCTCACAGTTGTTGAAATTTACTTGTGAACAGCACTGATTTAATGGTGCCACAACAAAATCCATCACTGTATCCTTTAATATTATATAATGAATTGAGAAATGGAAGTGTTGAAATGCTGATTTCTCAGTTTGGGCAACAGCTGCCATAATGGATGGGGACAGATGGAATTGTTGGACCAACTGAGAAACTCTGATTAAACAAAGTAAACGGGTGCTACTTGAAAAAACTACCCTTGTGGTGCCCTTGAGCAAGACACTTAGCACCTTTCTACTCTACTGGCCAACATTTACTTGGCCACAGGCTTTTACTGGCCAGCTTCCAGTTGTGACTGTATGAGTAGGAAACGAGTCATGGCTGAAGTTTGGAGGGTCAGCGCTTTCTCTTCTTAAATTTTTGGCAGCTTGAATTCTTTCTGCTTAAAAAAAAATCCATCAACCACACCGATTCAGTCCTGTGGTGTGGGACCACTAACAGTGCTCAGTCGGTCAAATGTTTTAAAAGAAGGAAGATCCCTAAATGTAACTTTCCCCCACAGAACGTGTAACTTTGCACATACCACTATCCATATTTATGACAGTGGTGTTGCTCTCTAGAACTGCGGGTGAAATTTTTTTTTCTGTCCTTTATCCCAGTTTTTTGCTACATAAAAGAATAGTAGTGAAGCACTTTGTTCAGTTTGGGTAATTAGTGAGCAGCTACTGAGAGTGGAGGAATGTGTGTCTCTCAAGCTTTTAATCAGGAGGGAGGGTAGAGGAGATTGAGTGCTCTTAGATAATTTGGCTGCAGCATCAGAAGTTGGCAGAGGGAGACGAGAGAAAGCAGGCAGAAACCGTGCATGGAAGGAACAATGAATAATCAAACTTTGTCTATAATGCATAACAGTGGAACAAAGTTACCAAACATGATAACTGATTGATCATGCCATGTGCGATTTTTGCTGGCCATATTGTTAGACATCAGTATTAAAAGAATATATTTATATAATGATTGATTTTAATCTAATTGTCTTACAATTCCCACAGATGCAATATCTCAAAGATTAGCGCAGCACCTTAAATCTATTCTTCTTTGTAATTGTCATTTGAAATATTTATAAATTGCTTTAATTAAGTAGGAGGGGGCAATTCTGACCGTCTTTGTGTTGTGGCAAGCTGTACTGATGAATATTGATGTGTTTACTGGCGTTGGAGGGTTGATGTGAAGACTGAGTGGGTGATGATGGAAACACACTGAGAGGAGTTCTCATTGTAATTTATATGTAGACGGGGCAGCAGATGATGTCATTTGCAGCATTTATATGCTGTAATCTTTCACACTTGTTGATGTTTTATTCAGCTCAGCTCTGTCTGCCTCCTTTATGCCTCTAAAATACCTTTTTTTTTTTTTTTACACAGACCTACACTCTCACCTTCACTTGTCCAGACAAACGATAGCTTATACCCCTTACTCACTTTTGATAGTCCGTGCCCCTATTCTTATACTTGCCATTTGTATTAGTGCAAGCCCACACATGCATGTACAAACACACATAGTGTCCTAACCTTGTGAAACTTTCCTGGCACTAAATCAGGGATATCTTTCCTATTTACCCTCCTTTGATGTCAAATACCCCATCGTTATGTCCATCTTAAGCCAGCTTTTTTATTCTCCTCTGGTGGGCCCACCTGGGGTCCCTTAGACAGATATGCAGCCAAAGCGACTCTATTGTAACAGTCTAATTGCTTTACAATGGAGCCGCCAAATGCTTCAGTTCACAGCGAAGGTGTCCTCAATCCATCACCTGGTCCCCATAGCACTAAATCACCGGAAGCTGCCATTAATATCCGGTCAATGAGCTGAATCCCTCCCTTTCTGGTCACTTCTGTCTACAGGCATGAAATGACTTATTCTATTAGTCCCTGGGGTGCTTTGAGTTTTAGAGATAGTCATATTTTATTATTTAAGACCTGTGGTGAGAGACAGCGTTTTCATGTTGTGTAAAAGTTGTTGCATTAGTTAAACTAAATTCCCACGGATATACACTCAGTTGTCAGTTTATTATTACTCTAAATCTAAAGGTAATGCAGTCTATGACAACACCGCTTGTAGTAAAACCTGTTCATGAAGATTGTAGTGTTCAGTTTTTGTTGTAGAGAGCTCTTGATTCAACTTTATAGTCATTTTTATGGCTCTAGATTTTATTCTCATTGGTGCAGAAGTGTCGTATTAGACTGCATTCGATTTAGCTATAGGTGCACCTAAAGGAGTAAATCCAGATATAATATCACCACGTACTGTATATTATATAAAACAGTCTAACAACAGGACAAGAAAATGGATGGAATGTTTTGGACTCTTTTCTTTTGACACAATTAGCCTGACACGTCTGGATTGCAGGGCTGTTGCATTAGATTTTCATTGCATTATGCAGGGTGCCGCCCTGTCTTTGTGAAAGTCTTGATTGAGGTTGGCACCTCAAGTCTGTGAAAAAATAAAAAAAACCTTTGTTGTTGTGACCCACATTTCAAACCTGTATTATTTTCACATTTATACATGAGGTTTTCTTTAAATCAAGATATTCTAATTCTTCCTTTGAATCTGCTAAATCTGATGCTTCTTTTTATTATATTTTCATAAAAGTGCCTACAGTAGGTCTTGATTTAAATTAGTAAATAGTTTAAATATGTGTTGGTTGCCGTTTGACATTTAGAGGACCCAGAGCAAATAAGCATGTCAGGAATAGGCTGGAATTTATATAGCGAATACAGATTGATCTAAAAATGCCCAGATTGGGCATGATCTGTCAGATCAGCTCAGGAGTTGATTTGTAATATCTGTTATATTGAGCAGTGCTTAGTTGTAACATTGCCCATGCTGCACCAGCAGGCATCATCCAAAAACTTGAAGTAGTCAACTAAATAATCCTGACCTGAGATAAACTATTGAATTTACATTTGTAGTGAAGAATGGAAAAAGAAAAATGTGTAAAATGGAAAAAATCCACGATTGAATTGCGATCAAAACACTGACATCATTAAGCATCAGGAAATCAGTTCAGCAAAGCAACGTGTTCTTTGAATGGATAACTTTCATCACCACTGGCGTACAGCTCACCTCAACTCAGAATGGATTTATTAAATCGAGCTTGTTGGATATTTTTGTCTAAGGCTACGCCATCATGGGAGTCATGACACTACAGGAGGTCTGCTTTGAATATCAATGAGGATTTGGAAGGTTCATTGTTACTTTGGTTTTGTCTGTTGCTCCTTGACAGGTATAATTATGAACTGGGTCCAGGGAGAGATGTGTATAGGTACCACACACACAAGCTTAATGGTGATTATTATCCAGCTCAGAGAGGTGTTGATTGAGAGATACAGAGACATTACTGGAATGGCAGAAACTGTTAGGGTGTTTGTTTTTTATGTGATCAGATTTTTAGAACAGTCTAATTCTGGTATCTACACTGCTTATTGGGATGTGAACAAGAAAGGAGAAGAAAACTTGACTTATCTTACTTACTTATGAATGCTTACATTGTAGTGGGTGGACGGGTAGTGTGAAGCTGAGTGACCATGACCTCAGATCTCAGTAAAATGTTATCACAGCTATAGAAAAAGTGTCTGAGGCACACAATTCTAGTTCACAGTTTTTCCTTCCACAAGTCCAGCCTCATTTCATCAGTCACAGTCTTTTCTGTTTGCTGTCCGGCGCTGTCAACTCTGGTGCTGAATGTTAGTGAGGTCAGCTAAATAGCTGTCTCCTTCGTCTTTCTACTTCTTCTTCAGGTTCCATTATACTTAGCTGATGTTTCTGGTTATGGTTTTCTTGTTTTCTTCTTACATATTATCATGGTTTATTGTACATCTGATCTTTAGTGATCAAACTACTTCCATACTTTAGCTGTTTCTTGCTTTTTTTTTAGCATTTGATGATCAATCATTGTCACCTCCTGAGCTGATTCACAGATTCTGACACATCAGTTTAGTGACTAAATGACAGAGTAAGCCCTTGTTATATATAGCCCTTTGCAGTGATATTCTGTTTCCCTCTTAAAGTGATAGTGTGGGTATTTTAAAGTGGGGTTGTATAAGGTACTTACTGATCAGTGTATTTTCTACATTATCCCTTTAAAGGGTCATTTTATATTTTACATTTTTTTCTGATGTAAGGTGGTGCAAGCACTAATCACTATTCAAAACCACATCAACTTGTGACCAGCAGTGATCCTGATCATGTAATCATACTTTTATACTTTTTTTTTAAAATATTTGTTGGCAAATTAAACATAGTTATCAAAATGTAACATGTTGTC
The DNA here is from genome assembly GCF_000972845.2 of Larimichthys crocea. Classification (NCBI taxonomy): domain Eukaryota; kingdom Metazoa; phylum Chordata; class Actinopteri; family Sciaenidae; genus Larimichthys; species Larimichthys crocea. The sequence continues at coordinate 4,180,214 of NC_040014.1, read as the reverse complement.
TTTCATCTTCTTCTCCAACATCTTCTTCCATACGTTTTTATAGCACAGTTTCTGAACAGTGTTTGTTATTGTAGAAGCTCTCTGAAACTTTTTGCTTCCCCTTGATTGATCCTCTGCAGTTCTGCTGCTCTAGTAGAGATGTACACACTCAAATTCTCCAGCACTGCCTGATGCAAGCAGCCATTCAACGGTTACTCTACTGGAGGAGGAGAAAGAAGAGGGATTTAACAGAGTTATGTAAGCACAACAGGGGCTGATTTAAATAATCTCCTCGCGAGAAATGAGCTTCCTGGGAGGGAGTGAAGTGTGAGTGATCAGAGCGGGAGGAGAGTAGAAACACTGGGAGTTGTCAGATGAGAGAGACGGGCTTTGTTGTAATCACACCGGTGTATTGAAAATGTTTATAATTGCTTAGTTTTAATCACCGGCATATTAAGATAGAGACCACCAATGGAAAGCTAAATCCTCTTTTGTGTGTCTGTCAGATTACATTGTGTCCATCACAACACACACACACAGAGGGTCGCCGGCAAACCGTTAGCCAGCGCAGATGTCCCTTTTATGTTTGGGACAACTGGAGAGGAGGCCTGCCGGTTATCTGATACTGTGGAGCTGCCTTACCTATCTATTGACACACACACACACACACACACACACACACACACACACACACACAAACAGACGCCTCCGTCCTTCATACCGTCTGCTGTCTGCCATTCTTTCAACACCTTGAAAGAGATGCATAAACCTGAGGAATAATAGAAAAAAAGGAGTTAAGGATGTGGGCGGAGGAGTGAAGAAAATGAAGAGTCAGCTCGAGTTCGGTCGTGGCGGGTTGCACATTTTAAGTGATGCATGTAATTATTTGATAAGATGCTGATTCTAAGCACAAATGACGCCCAGAATGGACATTCAACATGTAGCCTTATCTGCTGGAGGTACGCGATCGGCAGCAGAGCCTGACGAGGGTGCCTGGGTATAAATAATTTAAGGAGAGAGAGCGCTGTCACCTTGTTGCGTGTGTAATGAAGGGATGTGCATTTTATTAGTGCAGTTTTCAGTCTAGAGAGTTAAATTGTTGTGTGTCACTCAGCAGTTGTACAAAGGTGTTCAAACCTACCTTTGACCTGAAGGTATCTAATAGAGTTGCATAGTGGAATGATTTATACTGGGGATTATCAAGTAAAAGTCCTGCTCATCATTTTTACAGTTGAAGCACTTAGATGGACATCAAACTCTCCCAGTTGAATCATAACAGATATGTTTGCCAATATCTGGCTTCTTTTCCATAGCAGTAGACATATTCACAATTAATCAATGTGATGTAACCCAGTTATTTTGTTAAATGATGCACTGATTATATCATTATGTTAAAATCAATGAGTTTTTTCCAGTGAGGATATCGGGTATGCCAGATATTTCACACAGGCTCAAATCCTGAAATCAAATTTTTTTTTAATGATGTCACACTTTAAACCTTGGCTTCCCTGAGAGGGCAGAAATCCATTAACACTGGAGAAAATCAAAGAAAAGAAAATGGAGAAAGGAGGCAGGGCCTATTGTACGCTGACTGTACTTTTTTCCAGCCATTCTCTGCGGCCATTTTGACAAATTGCACTCACTTTCTCTCTCTGGCTCTTTCCCTCTCAGCTCTGCTCGCTTACTCTCTCTTTGTGTCTCGCTGTCAGTCACTGCCAGTGATCTAAACATATAAACCTGCGCATGCATATGCACAATACAAACTGAATGACGCTCCATGGTCTGCTGTTCTGCACACAGACGTACATCAAAGAAAGATGCATAAACATACACTCAGGCAAAGAAAAGGCTTTGCAGTGTGTGCATGTCAAAAAGCTGTGTGGAGTACTACGCACGCTGCAGAGTGTGCAGTGTTGTGATGTGTTAAGGGCTGATGTAGTATAATGTGCTGTGGTGGAGATCCATTAGTGTGAGGGTTGATGGCTGGTAAAGATGTTTTTGCTCTCACTTTGGATGTATTGTGGATATCAGTGCAGCTGGAGCTGAGTTATGGGAAACTGTTCCAGAGGCAGGCAGAACAAAATCCGAGTATGAGTGTGCGAACGCTCTGAGGTCAGATTCTCTGTCTCCAGCGGTGTTTACAGGTATCTTTCATATGAACTGCAAGTAACCTTGTCTGAGTGTGATGTGTCTCCATCTAGTCTCAAGCAGCCATCCTGCACTTGACTAACCTTGTGAGGTTGCTGGACTCATAAGATCGTGAAATCACGATAGAATCTATCTTGCCATGCTCCAAGGTATGCACTTGTGTCTGAGCACAGCAGCTATGGACCGATCGGAATCCAATGAAAAGCTTCAACACTAGGTGTGCGTGACTATTTCATTGAAAACAACAAAGGCAGCTGGTAAAGAGATTAGTGTAGCTGCTGCTGGCTTCAGTTGTTTTAGAACAGGAGAGTATTTCTTCACTGAAAAACAGAAAACAGCACTGCAGGCTTTTTTGGCTTCAGTCTGGGTTTGGCTATGTTTTATGGCTCATTCATCTGATTGGTTAAAGTTATTTTTTATTTTTTTTTGAAAGTGCGTGTCCTTTTGACAGTTTCCAACAATCTCTTCCCTGGATCTGTGTAACAAACCATCTGGCACAGTTAGACTGGACATCATGATGCAGTAAAAATCTGTTCTGGTGACAGAAGCTAATTTAAACACTTTTGGATGGTGTGGCAGCGAGAATGCAGACCTCGGCAAATGTTTATATGGATTGTCTACTGTGAGAGATGTCGCAGGCATAGATGACTGGAGGATATATGAAGCATGTGACTATAAAATAAATTCCAGCCTGCCAGAATCACCATGAGGCTCCATAAAACACACAGTACAGTAGACCATGGAGAATTTTATATTCACCTGTTTTTATGTGCTTGAAAATGGAAATACGTGAAATTCATAAAAATGCCTAAGTGTTGCAGAACATTTTCCATGCTTGCCTGATGTGGAAAATTTGGCATATGAATAAGGGGAAATACAGTAAATGTACAGTACAGTAAATCCTGGTCCCCTCCCTGTTTTATTTTTAGCAGTTTCCACACAGCATCAACATATTCCTGTGACCCAACCTTCTGTAATTGGATTTTATGTGAATCCCAGCGAGTTCAAAGTTGCATAACATTTTTAAACTCATATTTCAGGTACCTATTCATCCAAAATCCACATGTTTTTACTCCCTTTTAAACCAGAGTAGTTGAGGCCGATCTCTGCCTGCACTGCAATTACCCCGAGAGAAGAGGATGACTGCAGGTCTTAGGAAGATTGAAGACTGAAGGACAATATGGGTGGCATCACATAATTCTCCCTTATGCTATAACACCATCAGTCCCATCTAATATCTCTAACATGTCCTCTATCAGACTTTGCGATATCAAAGCTAAGCTCTAATTGGTTCATGGTGGAGGCAGGAATATGAGAAGCATTAATTCTCCTCTGATATTCCCAGGGTCAGATTAAGCTGCTGCAGGCATGGGTATGGATTATGATTCCTGACAAGGTGGCATGTTTAAAGACTTAAAACCAGCCCGGGACGGATAATTGACTCCATGTTTAAATGATTATTTCATCTTTGGATCATTTCCGCTCGAGATGTGTTTGTATTGAGCAGAAAAAGTGAGATCAGAGCAATGAGAAGGAGGGGAGGGAACGAGTGGGGTAAGAATAGAGACAGCAAGAGATTGAGTTGGATCGTTTCATTCGTCCACAGCTGGTGTGTTTTGTCAGAATTCGATACACAATTATCACCAGTGTCCTGTTCAGTCCTCTGTGTGTCCTCTGCTGATGTGATCCATGTGATCTCTGAAGAGGAGAGAATTAAATGAAAAAGAGAAAGGGCGTGACACAACAGTATTTGTTACTGAGCTGGTGACACAGAGAGGTCAGTACACCACTTAAGGCTTCAATTAAACTGTGGCATTTTTGTTTGTTTTTTTAATTCCCCAAAGTTTTCCTTTTTGCTTCAGCATCTAACAATTTGCTATGATGATCATGGATTCTGTCAATTTCTTTAGTCTGTAAAATGTTTACTGAGAAATTAATCAAAATCATGACGGGCTGTTTTTGAATTCATAATCTTAAACGTCAAACGACATATTTGGCAACTGCACAGCATGAGTTTCTAGGACCCATTAGTGCACTGGTTCTCAAACTTTTTCTAGTATGTCCTACTTCAAAAGCCAAAAATAAGTTGATGCTAACAAACTGGGTTTATTTTCTCTACATAAGTCATATTCATTCAACCTAGCATCGCCTCACCACCTGCTGTGGCTCCGCCCTCCCTTTGAACATCCTGTTTACCTTTGCAGGCGGCTGGTTTTAAAATCCATTACCGGCCAATCAATGTGATGATTGCGAACATAAAATCTTGATCCCTTTGAGCTAAGTCGAGTTATGTAGCCTTCTATCAAATTATCCTGAATCGTTATTGTTCTTTTTTTATTCTATGAAAACTCCACTACAGTGATCATTTTATCAAATGCAAAGCAGCTGATGCACTTGTTCCTGCCAACAAACAGAATGAGCTGTGAAGTAAGATTAGTGTGTAGTAGATATGATTAGGGGTCAGTGTTTATTACAGTAAACTGAGAATTTATCAGTTTAATTAAAAATAGGTGAAAACTGAACAAGTCAATAATGCAAAAATACTATTTGCAGTGCAAATACTCCATAGTTTGAACAGTTTGCGTATAAGGTTATTACATTTTAGAAGGACAACACAAATCAATCAACATTTTTGTAAATGTGCTCATGTTAGCCAGCTGGATAATTTCCACCTGCAGTCCTTTGGCAGATAATCAGCAGCCTATTTGCCTCTTCTCCCAGATGCTCTTCTCACATTGTACAACCTCTCTTACTGTGGACTAAAGCAAGCAGAAGGAAACAACTTTTGGGTTTGTGGGGCATAAAAATCAGGTGAAAATAAGTGGAAAAAAAAATAAACATATAAAAATCCATGCATTCTTTTGCAGCAGCGTATAAAAGAAACAAAGACGGCAAACCTTGAATGCGCAGCTCTGATTTATCTTTAAGCCAGCAGGTGAGGTCTCGCTGTTTCCACCAGGTTGAGCTAATGTATAAATATCACAGTTTGTTCCTCTAACATTTTTTTCCACAATCCTTGGCTCGCATCACTTCTATTTTAGAGAAACTGCCTGCCTTTTGTCCTTTCATACAGAATAATCAGGTGTGTGTGTGTGTGTGTGTGTGTGTGTGTGTGTGTAGTCCTGAAGCTGTGTTTGTGCAGATTTTGTACTGTGTGTGTGTGTGTGTGTGTGTGTGTATGTCTGTGTGGAGTGAGAGTCAAGTTCAGGTTCAGGACAGGTCAGGTGTTGGGGAGATGTAACAGTCTCCATGGTGCCTCTGTCAGAACCGGGTGAGTACTTTTGTGGTTTATTACCTTCACTCTCAAGCCCAAGGCTATCCGCTCCCCCAGAGTTATTACACCTTAGCCAGGCAGGTACACACATACATGTACACATATCAAAAGACGCTGCACTCATACACTCCCTTCATAGGCTATACAGAGTGCAGTGAAATGCTACACTTCTGAAAGACAGCCACCAAAATCTCCATAACCGGTCATTCTACTTGTGTCACTGTGGGACATTTTTTCATTTGCCTCTCACGCGTTCAGTCGGAGCATTATGAAAGCAGCTGGACGTCTTCTTCGCCTGTGGATTTAATACATCAACGCTTGATATTCTGCTTTGACCTCTGCTGTCTGCCATTAGTGCTTGCTTGTCTGGAGAGCCCATCACACTGTGAGAGGCCGGGGCCTTCTGTCAGCTTTCGTTCCCTGTACGAGCAGGAGAGGAGGTTTCATGGGAGCATTTACTCTCTCAGAGGCTCTGATAATAGCTCAGTGGACCTTCGATCATTGGCTCCCCCAGTGGAGCAATTACACTATTCACTGCCCATTATACCCTTTCTGCCCCGGACCTGTATAAACTGTGGTCATACACACACATGTGCAACCACAAAAGATGTCTGCTTGTCTCTTCCTATTGATTCTCCATCCACATCCACTTACCTGGAGGATTAATGGTGGGGTAAAACATGGAATTGGTCTTGTTAGGATTTTATCAATGATGGTATCAATATTATACAGTTTATCAATACTCTTATTGATTAGTCTCCATACTTTGAAGAAGAAGGGCTATTCTGAAAGAAAAAATATTTCTACTCTAAATACATCAGAAATAACAAATACATATATATTAATAATAGTGATACATTTTTGTAATATTTGTGGAGCATTTCAAAAGCCAGCATTGCAGAGGAGAGGCTAAGTAAACCTGCACCAGCAAGATACAAAACAGTAAAGTAGAATAATTGATATAATCATAAAGGTGGAAGAGAGATAATAAGACGTATGCAGAAAAACAAAATAATGTCCAAAATTTCTCACCCATTAAAATTATATTAAGGCAGGGCGGTGTTTAGCTCATTTGGTAGAGCGAAGGCTGAGTCCTTGCTGTGGAGCCCAGGATTCGAATCCAAACTGTGGCTCTTTCCTCCATGTCATTCCCCATCTCTCTCTCTCCTTGCATTCCTGTCACTCTTCAGCTGTCTCTGTCAAATAAAAAGCTTGGAAAGGCCAAAAAAATAATCTTTAAAAAAATATATATATATATTAAGACTTAAACTTATACATAATTAACAGCGTGGCAATTGACAGGTGGGTTCCATTACAGATGGCTCAGCCCACCTCAGGTACGCTGATGACCCACGTTGCCGATTTATAGATTAGCCAGGAGGTGGAAGAGGCAGGACTGCTGACGTGGTGGCAGCCAGAGCAATAGATTTGAGCTCCGAAACGGCGCTTCATAAACCTGTGGGTGACATGACGTAGGCGCTGTCCATTCTTTATACTGTCAGTGGTTGGTACAGTCTCCAGGATTAGGAAAACATCATTGGTATTTAAACTCATGCTCTGTAAACCAATCGAGTTAAGAGTTGGCACATTCGCTTTATTTTGGGCACCTCATGCCAATTTATTTGAGCAGACGAAAGCACTGCAGCTGCTTTGTTTAAAAATACCCAAAACACAGCATATGTGACGCACGTTAGCATCACACACTACTGGTGAATGATCTGCGTTCAAATATTGGCATCTATTGTTTTTTATAAAAGCACAGTGTTGGCGTGTGTGAAGTCTGCAGAAAGGAACAAGTCATATAAATTTAATACGCTCCATAGACTGGTGTGCCTGCATCTTGACTTCTTTTATACGGTACATCCAGCGTGTGTGCTGCAGCCGTCAGTTGATGAATGTCAAATGACGCAATGCGGCCTGTTTGTGTTGCTCTTTCTTCCTGCAGTGTAAGCAGTCTGTCAGCACTACAGTAACCTATAGACCTATAACCAACAACCCTGAAGCCTAAAAGGGGGTTTGGATCACAGTAATGTGAGAAGCGTGTAGACAGCAACACTGATTCAGACTGAAGCTGAACATCATGAATGACGTGTGTTGGTGAAGCCTGTGTGTTAGCCTTAGCTCCATTTTCATTTCATTTGCTAAAGTGAGCTCACACTAAGCATCTGAGCATCCATCATAACTAGAGTCCATAAACGTGTATGACTGCACAGCAGCTCAGTGTGTTGATTCTAATCAAATAAGAACCATAGGACTATCTTTGTACCCATTCTTACAGTTTGTTCTTGCAGAGGTTTTTTCATTTTTCATTTGGCCTTTATTTGAAAGTGACAACAAACAAAGACAAAGATCGGAAATGCAGAGAGAGAGGGGAGCATGACGAGGCTCTGGAGATTTGTGTTGTGTAGCTCGTGTAACCTTCTGCGCTGTTGTTGTGGGTGTGGTTTATTGTTTGGCTGGAGGCTTGCGTCACAGTGGACCCAAGGGAGAGCTGAGACAGCTGGGTAACAGAAGGCGGAAGGCGGCCGTGAACTTCTGTATGTGCGTGTCCATGTGATGTTGTATTCAGGCAGCAAACACAAACACACACATACACAGAGGCCTGAAACGCCTGCCACAAGGCATTTGTAAAAGACACCTCAGGGAGGGAGCGAGAGAGAGAGAGAGAGAGAGACAGACAGAGAGAGAGACAGACAGAGAGAGAGAGAGGATGGATGAGGAGGCATTTAGTCAGTTTATCTGTCACAGGTCTGGGTGGCTTTCCGTGACTCAAACCTGCTGTCTGACCCTGATTATAATCTCTCTCCCTCTCTTACACACACATACACACACCTCATGTTATAAGGCAGACACAAGGGAACAACTGCTTGACAGATAAGCACTTCAAAAGGAGAGGGATGGAGAGAGAGAGAGAGAGGAGAGGGATGGAGAGAGAGAGCGAAGAGGAGAAAAGACAGGATGAATGAAATGAAAGAAACAGTAGGCGGCTTTTAACCGTGACAAAATGTTGTGTACGTGTCATTGCTCTCTGGATTGCAAAGTTACAGAGGCTTATAGGCGAGGGAAGATCTACAGAGCTCGAGTGCCAACATTTTGCAAACTACCTCAAATCTCTTCTCTCACTCACATTTTGCAGACATGATATGATCCAAAAATGTCTCAACCGTGAATATCTATCTCATTATATGCTGAATATATCTCAACCGTGAATATCCTATGTATGGGTAACAGTACACACTAATCTTGTGTTTCTTTGAACAATTTCAAATGGAATGAATGTCAAGAAACAATCAGACTAGATTATATCTGTTTGAAGAACTTTATTATCTGAATGTGACACTTGTAATTGTCTTGGATAATTCTTTATGCTCGTTGTCTGACTTGTTTTAGATATTATTGTTGTCGTATGTCTTGTGGTTATCCTTATCTATATGCTGAGTGTGTGTTTGGATGTTAAATCTTGTCTCACTGAGACTGAAAAGTTCAATATTAACAGGAAATAAGTAGACAATGTTTCTTGTAAAAGAGTGATTCTAAAAAAGGGAAATCAAGGTGCTGACAGAAGATGATAAAGGACAGAAAAGTCCAAAAGATGACAGGGAAAATGATAGAGAGGTACGACTAATTTTGGTAATTTGCAAGTAGGGCTGCAGGGTTAATCGAATCTTTTGGCTTCCAACAATTAAATGAACAGGATAGACTGCGATATTGATACGTAAACTGTGCGCTCAGAGAAGACTCAGCATATCAAATTAAGCACTTCCTAAACAAAAAGCCAGCCACCAGGAGAGATCGAGATGTTTTGACTTCACTTTTAGGAAGCTGTCATGCCGCTGTGTGCGCACCCTGCAGCAGCAGCCTCTGCTTTCTGGATGTTGAGGCTTCAGTTCAGAGTAGTAATATGCAACAGAGAGCAGACGGGTGAAATGGAAATCAAATGTCTACAGCAGAACATTTGTTTGGAACTATTCAGGGCAAATGGTGTTAAACAAGAACAAATCGTATGCAAAGAGGGCACGAGGCTGCTGCAAAGCAACACAGCTAACTTGTGAATGATGAATAACTTTGCAAATGTTAGCTCACTGAATTCCTGCCTTTGGCCATTATCAACCTAGACATCCATAACAGCAACACTGTGCAGCATGTCACTATATCTAACCATTCAATATTGATCAAGATAATCATGATTATTAATTTGAAAATAATGATGCAGCCCCATTTTCAGGTCAGACTGTCATTAACATTCAAACAGGGCTACTTTGAGCTGTTTGGTTGAGAATCTAGGTTACCTATTATTAACAGCATTTTGGTCTTTATTTCAGGTCTTAACTTCATGTTGAATTAGTCATTGAAATGTTGTCGAAACACCAGTTGCAAGTACCCTAGGCATAAAGAACCTACACGTCTAGACATCTTCTGACCTGCAAGTCAACAAATCAGTGCTTACTGGGAAATGGCAATGGCTAGAGTACAGATGGCCTACATCAGTGGCACGCTATGACGCAGGCAGAGTTAGAAATAAAAATACGCAGGATGTGGAAGGAAAGAAAAACAATAATTTAAGGCAGTTTTTAAACCAAAGAAACAACCTGAAAGAGAAGTTTGAACATAAGATCTGTTAGAGTGAGTGTTATGACATTTTAAACGCAGACATTCCTGTTAAATCATAAGCAGAGAAAATCGTATATACCTGAGGCATATAATGAATGCAAAGTGATGCAGTCGGCAGGTTTATTATATCATAAAAGCTCCTTGTTGGCACTCAGCACCATCGTCACCCACTCCCACTGACTCATGGTGTCAGTCTGTTTCCCCGCTATCATGTACAGCATTGTTGTTTAGCTTTCGCTCAGTGCTTCACATGTGACTCATGAGACTGGAAGTTGTGGGTGTTTTCTCTGTTATAAAAGAAAGTGAGGAATTTCAAGGCAAAAGCACGAGAACTGCTGTACAGGTCACCTGAGGTTAATAACTGAATGTAACTGAGTACTGATGAAGTGTGTAGTGATATGTGGTATTGAGCTGTCTGTTATTGTAACATGTAGGCTTTAGTTTATTTAAAGTGTAACAGCACCCAGAAATTCTGCTAGCTCCATCCCAACAATAGTGTAAACTCCTGTGAAGGATGCCGCCCGATCTGCATAGTGTGATTTCACAGAGGTTTGTTGAGCTGTTTTCAGCCCATGACATGCTGATTTTCATAGATTTGGTTTGAATGACAATAGTCATATACTTTAGTTTACAGCTCAAAAGATGTTTTTAAGTGAGCACTACCACTTTAAAAAGATTATCAGCCCTGATGATTATATGGTTTAGATGGGTGTCCCTTCAAATTTTTAGACAACACACATTGAAACTTGACTTTATCATGTTTTTCACATCAGCTGATTCATGGCGACACCAATACCATCTACAAATTAATTCCATGCCCAATATTTTATTATCCACTAAAGAGGATACTTTAGTGGATAGTGGAACATCTTTACTGCCATCTTAACTGGAAAGGATCCTGTTGTGCGTTGTATGCTGTGTGTTTCTACTCTACATTTGGTTGCCACATGAGAGAGAGGTCAAGATCTACTAGTAAACAAATACCATGTATGTCATTGTTTGGTTTTCAAAGTTGGCAACACATAAGTATAGATGCCGATTGCATTTTTTTTTTTTTTTTTTTTTTTTTTACTGAATATCAGCAAATAACGATGCCTTACTTGACTTTGACCAAATATCAAAAGCATCAATGTATTTTAACACAGTCACCACCTCAACCTTTTTATTAGGATTTTTATTAAGATCAGGAACAGTTAGTGATACTTGTGGCTATAAATGCCAATGCACTAGCATATAAAGTGCCTTAGTATAGAAAGGCACTTAGCTGTGAGGCCAGCCTGGTAATTATACGTGTGTAATTGCTGTGGTTGACAAATCCACTCATCTTCCTTCTCTTTGTTTTTATTGATAGCTTGGTTGATTGATTGTTAGATTTCGCTGGTTGTTGGTTGTAGCAAGAGACTCTTTTTTTTAAAGTCAGTTAGCAGGACAAGGACACAACCATGTTCCATTATGTGTACCAGGACGTCATGCCATTGAGTCAGCATGCACAATATCAAGACCCTGGAAGGTAATACAGTACACTGTTAATAGTTACATCTGTGCTTTTCCTGTTATTACAAGCCAAACTGTATAAGATGGTTTCATATTCAGTTATGGCATTAGACAGAGCAGGCTACATATTTTTTTCACTGGTGGACTGCACCAGCATCTTGTCAATGTTGGACTTTCTGATTGTATTCATCAGGTGGCCAGAAACAATACTCCAAATGTCCCGATCCATGTTTTATGCTCCAGCAGTTGTTGTTGGAGCAGAGGGAAACATTAAAAAAAAGAAAAAAAAGTTCCCATATGTCTCATTGCCTTTCAGCATGAAAGAGTTAAATTCTGAAACAGGAACAAGTAGACTAAAATGCATGATTTAATGATGACAGTGTTGCCCACGGGCTCTATATACAGTCCAGCTGAGTAAGAGTAACCGCGTGTGATTTCACTGTGTGTGTGAGTGCGTGCACACTTTTAGTGCTTGTAGTTTAAGAGCCACTCAAAGTTAAGTGGTGCAGTATGAAGGACCTGTGGGGTGATGTGCCTGTCTCTGGCTTCCTGTCTCTCTCTCACACACACACACAGCTAGTGTTCTTCTGGCCAGCTGTCTCTGAGAGACACACACACACACACACACACACACAGAACAGGGATGTATAAGTGTAGAAATGAAGAGATGTACATGTTGGTGTGTGGTGAAGCAGAGGAAGGGAGTGTTTAGAAATGACTGCCCACACATTTGTCTGCTGTGGTGAAATTTTAGAAGCTTTTAAGTTAATTAAACTGGATTAGGAACGAACCAAAGGACTGGCTGCCTCTTTATTTCTCTATTTCTAACTTTTTTATGTCAGTCACACACTGATCTCATGTCTCATTTTCTCTATCTCCTTCTTAACTTTATATTACAGAAGATTCTCAAGCTGTCGGGTGCTGATAAATACTTGCTTTTAAAGGGCACAGTTTCTCCTCTAGATTTGTTTCCTCATCTTGTTTCTCTATTTGATTTGTAATTTGTAATGATGTGCACCAAATGTTGTACCATATGGTTTGAGGTAGAGGCTTTAATGTTGATCGTAAGAGTTGGTCAGAAGTATGTAAGGGAATACTAACCAACTAGACCCACTGACACACACACACACACACACATGCTCCCACACACACACAAACAGACGGCAGCTAATCATCTTAACTCTTGAAAAACTGTCTGGGAGGAGCTTTGTCTGGAGCTGTTTTTAATGTTGTGGAGTGATAGAAAAGATTTCCCTTATACAGTGACTTCTTCCTCTAAGACTGACGTTGAACTTTATATTTTATGGTTCTTTTTCATAAAGCTGGTCTTTTTGATGTACTGCATTCTGTAAACATATGGGGGGAAAGGATTAGGAAGATAAGTTTTAAACCCTTCATCCTACAAACACATGCATATGCTCATAGACATATTAAAGCCCTCATGAATTCTTCGAAAAATGTCTTGGGAAAACGGTGAATCTTTTTAATGCTGATGTAATCCTGCATAAGACATGAGACCAATAAAATCATCACATTTTGTTAAGAGATCCTCCAGCCTCTCTTCTATCAATTCAAACAGCCCTTTTCGTAAGCAGTTTGTAATGATTTCTCTCTCGGTTATATTTTTTTGTTTAGGGAAGAGCATCTTATTAAAGATGTAAATGTTCGACTCCATGGGGCTTTTAACATATCACCTACAAAATTATGGATATACAGCTATTTCACTTAGGCACTTACATTTTAAGGAGAGCATTATGCTTCTGCAAAAATAATCCACTTCCAATGTTTTAGTTTACGTCTTGCTACAATATCTTCTACAGTTTGCAGTATTATTACAGCTATAATAAATAAAACAGTCGATCACATTTGTATGTTAAAGATGTCGCTTGTAGTAACAAACCAACAGACATTTATTATCCAACCTATTGCTGTTCCAGCAAGAGTTTTATATCAACTTTCGTTTCATTGTTCTGGCTTTCCGGCTCACAATTTGAATCTTTTGGTCTATCATCGTTGATCATGTTTCCCTCAGTAGTTGGTAGAGACCAAACTAGAGCTAAAATGAGGGTGAACGTTAGACTTCATGACTCCAAACAAATGCTTATCTTGCTCCATGTCTGCTGGATATGTAAACCGGTAACTGTTTGCTAATAAGTTCAACATATCGGTCGTTTTTTTTTATTACATCTTGTTTCTGCCCCCAAGTGGTTAAGAAATGTTTTTGACTTGTAATCAAGAGAATACTGTAGTGTCACGCTGTCATTCTCAATCAGTGTCCTGTACGCCTGTTCTTGCACTATGTAACTTTGCACTCCAGATACAATCACCCACTAGAAGTTTGTAACACTTCAGAGAGTAATGGAGAGAGCAAGAGGCCACCGGACAGAGTAATTCTGGGACTGACTTTAAGTTGTTGGCGAGAGGTTTGTGAAATAAAAGTCTAAAAGACAGATGCTGAGCTGGGCTTCTTGCTGTTGGCTACTATATCTTGTGTTGTTGTGCTTGATGTTTGGCTGTTAGCTAAGTTGTTGACTTGCTAGTTTCCAATCATAAGTAATTTTCACTTTGAAACTGGGGTCCCTAAATCATGAAACTATGAAATGTCTAGGCAATGTTGCTTTAAGTTTAGGGAAAGATCATAGCTATTGTTATATAATCTTTATAATAATATAACCATACAGTAACCATGCTATGGTTGCCATGCACAGATATGTAGAAAAAAAGTTAGAAATGTTAAAAGTCTAAACTTTAAAAAATGTCCAATATTAATATTCTGTCTGTATCTGGACAGTGACCACTAGTTTGAAACCCTGACTCACCTGCTGGCTACATTTCCTACTGAGCATGATCATTATCTCATTTCAAAATGACATTTTTTTGCCTGTTTTCGCTTAGGTTTGCTAAAGTTGAATGTTTCTGGCCAGCCCTGTGTTCTGCATAAGTGCTAATGCCTTGCATATAAACTTAATTTGTGGGACACTGCAGCGTGTCTTGAGTAGTAGTGAAGGTAGCGAGGTGAACACAGGAGTATGACTGCTGTAGTAGCTGCAATTATCTTGCGTCTGTCCTCTTTGTACTGCTGCATTTCCCCTATTGACTTCCATCATGGCCACATACACACAAACACACACACAAGGTCCTGGTCTGTGCCACTTTGTCCCTGCTTGACATATGGAAAATTATATTGTCCAAAAAATGTGTTTCATCCATCAGAGTGTGGCTGTTTTCTCCCGACAGTAACAATGACGTGTCTCTCTGATCCTGCGAATACAAGCCTTTCATAGATGGAGAGGTAACATAAGGTGGCAAACAGGAAGTGGAACTATTTAGAGCAGCTCAATCAAAAATGCACTACAATTTAATCAGGAGAAAGCACACTCTGGTGCTTGTTTCTTTTCTTTTCTTTTTTTACTACTTTCATTTGCTCTCTTTGTTGTACAATGAGATATGTTAGATACATATTCTGGAAAATTGAAAACTAATTTATTCTCTGTGTTACAGTGATTGGAATAATATCCTCAGATATGGCTGAAATGTAATTAACTTCTTGGCGCATGGACACACGACAGCAGGAGAAATAAGTTTAAACCGATCAGCTCATTTAAAAATGTTTTTACATTTTCTGTGAGAGTTGGCAGAAAGCAAAGAAAACAATAAACCCTCAATATAATATAGACTATATCATCAGCTGAACACAAAGACAGACAAAGACATTTTTTGCATGAACGCATGTCCTCGCATGCAAATCCATGTGCAGATGCACACATGTGTATAAGTAAACGTTGTGGGCCTGCCCGTTTAGTCGAGTCAGTCACATGCTTTGTTAGCGTTTTATCGGCTTGCCCTCTGAGCTGTGTCTCTAAATGAGTCCACGAGAAGTAGGCCAGCCTCTCAGGCCAGTGTTTGTCGATGAAGTCGATATCTGTGATGGGCCAAAACATCCCCTTCACACCAACTGGGCCATGTCCAGCCATTAGGATCCACCAGCATGGTGAGAAATGGATTGGGCTGCATCAGTGTGGGGCCATAAAATCATCCTCACCTCACCGCAGCAGGGGCCAGTCGTCAATACAGACAAGCGTTTGCATGCACACAGAGGCACACACAACATAAAGACGGGGCACGTCCACATACACAAGCTCACGTGCAGGGTGCACATTCACAGTCCATAAATTACTCTGTATGAAAAGCTTTTTCATTCTGTACAGGAGAGCAACAAGGTGTATTATGGGATGTGTAGTAGCGTCAGTCAGTGGAGTGTGGTCAAAGCCTAATTAGCTTTAAATAGTTACCAAACAGTGAAAGGGAGGGCAGCAAAGCTTAATGACCCACATTAATTAGATCAGACCTGTGATATAATCATGCAGGTTGTGTAATGTTGAAGTGGGGCTGCAACCAATGATGGTTTTTAACATTAGGATAATATTATTCATTTGTTCTAATATGTTTCCACAGCTGTATGCTTCATGACATTTGTGTTGGATAAAAGGGCTTTTAATGCGTTTGGTTATCAATTTGTCATTTCAGCTTGATTGCACACTTGTATTATGGTTATTTTATAAATTTTCCTCTTAACTAAATCTCTGAGGACTCATATTTTTTTGTCTGTTAATCAATACAAGGCTGCCAGTGCTGAAAATGACTTGATTCTTGAATTTTTCACCCTCTCTCCTCTAAATGATGTTGTTTGTTTCGAGTTCATAATTGTACCCCGGTGGAAGAGTTTCAGTACTTGACTCGAGTGTAGATGCTTCTCTGAAGAGTCATTCTCTTTGTGCTTTCACTGTCTCAAATGTGTTTTTATTTCTCTGTCTTCATAATTACCTGACAGAACTGATCCCAGTGTACAATCCAGTCTCGGGTGTGTTGTAGAAAAGCAGTTTGGATGTTTGTTTGGTTTTTTTCTGTTGTTGTTTCACCCTTGTTTTTTTCTCAGTTTGCTGGTCTGGTTCTGCCGTGGCCCCCTTGATCCCACTCCACATTTCTCTGTGTGGCAGAAGAGGGGCCAAATTCGGAGGTCAGGAAACATGCCTCAGTTTTAACTGGAGAATCAATGTGTCAAACCTGCAGCTAAAATTGATAGATGGACTCCAACATGGTTCACTTAGCAAAGTGATATAACACCCAGCATGCACCATTTTTTTCTTTCACTGTAATTACAGCCATTTAAGTCTGCTAGCGATGTGCTAGATGAGTGCCTTCTCTGGCATGAATTCAGATGTTAGTTGCTTTTGCTGATGCGCTCTGCAGTGTTGGTCAAGCAGACTCTTTGAAAAGCTTTATAATTTACTACCTGAGGAATCCAATACATTACCATGTCATGTTGTGTACTCTGCTGTGCGACCATGGTATACTAACAACAACATGACCTACCTTCCATCTAACGTATGTGCAGCCTGAGGCTGGTCCTGCATGTTGAAAGTGTGACTTGAGGGTGTCCCCTGTGACTAAATTCTGTTTCCCTATTTGACTCACCTGTATTACAGAGCAGGACTATGCATCTTCCTGCAAGGCTTGTGTTGACAGTGGCCATCTGGCTGATCGGTCTCTTCTTTATGCGCTTTGTTGAGGTTTTATTTAATGGGTAAAAAGGCAGCATGGCAAAGTCCCAAATTGTTACACAGTCCAAAACAACAAATCAAATCACCCTTGCGGGGTGACATCAACTTCAAAACTTTTTTGAATAACGACTGGAGTGTGTTTGTCGCACTCACTGAAAACTGTCAAGTATTAAAAGTTGGACAGCAGCTTTTGAAAAATGACTCACAGTGAGTGCATAAAATAACTACAGTTATCCTTGTGTTGTATTTCACTCACACTCAGCCTGCCATTTTTCTGTAGTTATTTATTGTTCTGTTGTAATGTCTGATTTATTCATGTGGACAAAATCACAAAAATAAAAAATGAAAATTGGCAACAGATGCTTGGTCAGATATTTCATCTCATTTACAAAAATGTGTGTGTTTCACTCCATTTTACATCATGAATACTTGTCAGTATAACACACTACACATGTTTCAGTGGCATGTTGCAATAATGACCATTGGACTGATCAATAAAAAAGACATGTGAAGGCTTGTGAACATGCAGCGACATGTTTTTGCATGAATTTTAAACGAAACAAAAAGAACCTACTGTGTATATTCTAAGTTACAGCTAATTAGCTGTCAACACACACAATGGTCACATGGTTTATTGTAAACCACAGGTTGCTCTATTAATCTGCACCTGCTCCCACCTGCCTGCAGAAAGATGTGAAATCTGGCACCGAGCTACAGAGAGCGTGGTGATCTGCAACACAGACTTACCGCAGTGACACTTATATTTCTTTGAGTTCCTTGTGAGGACACTTCAAATTTACGCAACACCAAAGAGTATGCTCGTATCACACGCAGCGGGTACATAAAATAACACTAAGAACATTTCTTTATAGTAAATACCACGAAATAGCACCATTGTTCTGACCCTGGAAGGAGGAGGATATACCCTGTTTTCTCCTGTGCCATGCTGCTAGGCAAGATTCAACAGCCTAACAGAGAAAAAATGAAAAAGAAGAGTCTCTAGGGGTGAAGGATGTTTCTCTTTGTGTCTTTTTTCAATAAAAAAAACTGACTCAGGCTAAAATCAGTGCTTGTAAAATCACAGATTTATAGGTTTTGAATCTTTAATAATTTGATGTTCTCTGTTCCTTTTTTGCCTTTTTTAAAAGAACACTTCAAGTTCATTACATGGAATAACATCAAATTAAATCCAGATATTTTGAATATAAAAGAAACTAAAGACAGGAGGTGTTCATTAGATATGCGGCTAGTCACCATGCTGCTTATCTTATTTATTCTCGTATCTAAAAAGAGACATTTTATTTCCTCTCAGCGTCAAACTGCTGAAAAGCAGGAAAGATCTTGACATTCCCGGTGGGTTATCAAACAGCCCTCTCAAGTGTGTGTGTGTGTTACCTCTGTTCTTTTACGTAATGTAATATAATTTTAACTATCCGCCTTTAATATAGACCGATGTGTTAAGCAACATGCATGCTGTTATCAATGCACACGCGCACAAACAGAATCTGCAGAAACAGCAAAACATTAAGACGGTTAATCACGCAGCATGACAGACGTTGGCGTAGCCGACCAGCAGCTTCCTGGTGTGACAAACGATCCACAGAATCCATTCGCATGAACAACAAGAACACACAGAGTATCTGTTGGGTCTCTTCATTTGATTAATTCTGATTGATGGTGTCAGATGATGAGTATCTCGTTTAGGTTTGTTCATCCTAGCACCACACATAATTTCATGTTGCAGAAATATCTTATTTTTCTGGCCTTTACTATAGGTTGAAAATCACTGAATTAACAGATGTCTTCAAACCTGTCCTGGTTGTTCCCGTGCTCTGACCCTCTGTGGTAGACGGTAACTGAAAGGAGAATTTCCCATATGGTGTCACATTAATCATCATTAAAACAGAAAAAAAGAGTTTCTTCTCAAGTTATGTAAGTGTGGCTGATGGCAACTGAGTACTGGCAGGCGCTCTTACTTAGTCTGGCTCAAATGTTCACTGAGTTTTCCAATCAACCATTTGAATCAGGTCCAATTTAAAATGGTCAAGCAGTTGAATCCACAGCCTGGAGTCATTTCATGTTGTTGCTGCATTACTGAGTGCAGTGCACGAGGTCTGATGGAAAACAAGTCGTAATCGAGAATCCATCTAGTAATATTAAAAAAATTAGCAATAATAATTTGCACAAATAGTAAAAATGATCATTTAAAAGGAATCAGAGCTTTTCAAATCAATATTGAATGTAATGTCCAGACTTTCATGGTGGACAGGGGCGAGGCAGGTGATTGTGACCTGCAACTTGCTGGTAAAGCAGAGCAGAGTGGTTCAGTGGTGGGCTCAAGCTCAACATATATTTGTATTTGGTCCATACAGGTCTCTTATTAAAACACTGTCAAGAAATCTTTAGGCCAATTATTTTAAATGTTCACATTACATGGTCTAATATTCTCATGACTGGAAATCAAAGTGACATGTTCACGCATTGATTTTCCACAACATCACAGTGCTGTGCTGCACGATGGATGCCCATTTTTCTCCCTCCATTGATGTACTGCTGGAATAAACATTTCAGGAGATATCATGAATTAAAATGAAATGTCTGAAAGAGACATTCAGAACTCCCACAGGACATTAAAAACAGCTGAAATGACTTTGTGTTCTTTATTTATACTCGTTTTTAATAGGCCATTGTGTTTTAATAGAGATTCTGCTGTCAAGGACTAAATGATTCAAAGACATTTGTTATTTTTACTTCTTATTTGATGGTCTTAATAACATTTTATGATTTGCTTTGGAATTATTTTCTTTCTTTTTTTTTTTAAACATACTGTTTCCATGGTGTCCACTGTAGCACACATCTACGTCATCACAGGTACAAATCAGGATAGGATATGATAGGATAGTACTTTATTGATCCCTAAAAGGGAAATTCGGTTACGGCTGCCAGCCATTTGCTCGCGCCACCATTTAAGAAAGAAAAAAAGTGCAGTTACAGGCAAAAAAACAATCACAGACACATATGACATTATCCATTGGATTGGTATACATAAGGTATCGTTTTTGTTGGATCACATTTTAGGAGAGAGATGGGGTCAGGGTACAGATAGGGAAAGAAGAGAAACATGTGACAACCCAGGCAGTATGACTAGAGAGAGAGAGATTACAATACGTGGAGTCGGCCTTGCCAAATTGATTGATTGAAATTAAAATACCTGACTGAACAATCAAGAAGAAAATGTTAAATATGTGGTGATAGGTGTGTCACAATGTATAATACAGCTTTATGTACATCTGTTTGACAGTGTGACTTGTTGGTCGTTGGGTTGTAATGTAGGATCTTGTTGTGTGTTTGTTAGCACTGTTCACAGCTACTCACACAGCAGTCAGTGTTGGTATCTTTTAGTCACAGCCATGCTCTCTCCACAATTCTATCCAAGTAGTTTTACTAAATTTAACCAACAATAGAGTCTAGAGGTATAAATTATTCATGGAATTGGTTTGTTGGTCAGGTAGACAGACTTGTTGCATATCTGCTTGTTTCTTTGTTGCAGTGACTTGCAAAGTTAAAAATATGTGTGTTAATGCCACCTTACAGCATGTCTGGGTGGATATGCTGTGATTTATATTGAGCAGATTAGGTTTAGCAGAGGTAGCTGTCTGTTATTTGATTGGTTGTGATCATCCTGCAGTGAGTCACACCGGATGACATGCGTCCTGTTGAGTCACGTCTCTGGGCTCAGACTCTAAACTGATTTTCAAAAGGCCACCACTGACGACTGCACAGCTATGATGATGAAGTCACAGTCCTTCCGGGAGCTCTCCTAAGCTGTTTCCTAAATTGTTTCTCCCAAACAGAAAACTCTGTCTTTCTGTCTTTCTTTCTATTGATCCCCAGGATCTGCACAGAGCAGATTTCTTAGAGATTATAAATACAGTATGTCTCAGAGGCCAAAGAGCTTCACTAATCACAGCAAATATCCATAATGGCTACATTTGCAAGTTGGTATTAGTGTAATTATGGCCAATAATCTGAGAAGAGCATTATTCTGATTAAAACATTCCCATAGTTTGTTTATAGGACAAGTCCATTAATTTGTCTGATTTATAGCTGAGGACATCACCTCCACATTACATCGTCAGAATTTAACATCTTCCTTTGATTTGTCCTTTCACTGACAGTGGGGCATTGTGTAGTATAATATAAAAACCATAAAATTTAATACCATATGAAAAATCATATCCTCTGTGACAAGACATCTATTCTTTTCTTCATTTAACAACCTCCTTGTGTAGTCCACAAGGCACAAGTCCAACAGTAAATATAGTAAATATATATCTAAGTGCTATCTAAACATCATTTAACTGTTTGTATTTGTATGCCACAGTGTCATTTTCACATCTAAAAGAATGATGAAGTTAAGACCAAATTGCAATTTGTGGATATTTGTTGGTACATTTATATATACAAGAGACACCTGAGTACAGCAGATAGAAAGAAAAACATAGCCACACATACAAGGGACATACAAGGATCAGAGATAGTCACAGACATCACCAAACACGTGAAAATAAAGGTTTATATCATTTGGTTGTATGGAGATGGACGTGCAGAGCACTGTCTAACATACTGGTCCAAAACCCTTCCATAGGTGTTCAGCTGGGGTGACATCTGGTGATTGTAAAGGCCCTGGCATTTTATTCACATCACTGTAATACTCATCAAACCATTCAGTGAGCCCTGCATGGAAGCTTCTGCATTTAATGTGTCTCTGCTCTTTTATTCAGGTTTTTCCTTTAATAATATAATAATAATATTGAGATAATGCTGTCATAATGACCAAAATATAAATGTTGTCTATATGTCCCTACCTCAGTATATTTACACTAAAAATCTAATGTGAGTGTACTTTGGTAGTCATGTTTCTTTCAGCAGACTCCTTTAGTGTCCTCACCTCCACAAAGCCTTCTGCGTCAGAAGGGCCTCTTGTTCTTACCTAATATAGACATGAGGAGGGTGTTTGATGTTTAGCCTTATAAAACACGACCATATGAAGACAGAGTTAGACCTCTGGAATATTGAAGTGGGTAAGAGGATAAGAGTAGAGGGTCCTTACATAGAAAACTAACAAGTATCAAATCGAGCTGTGTGCTATTGTCCAAACAACAATGAAATCTCGGTTTGGACTCAAGTGAGTTCAGTGTTCTGTTTTTATAATCATAACAATGAAAGAAAACCTGACAGGACCTGGCTCATTGGAGGTGCTCATTAAAGGCAAACCTGTGTAATTGAATGGTAGAAAGAGGTCTTTCACAGCAGACGTTTTGAGTTGTCACAGTAGGAGCAGCAAAGGTGTTACTGATGACTTGAACACAGGCTCTGTTCTATTAAAACACCTCAGTAAGTCAGCACGAACAATACCAGGACCCTGAAACTGAAGCAGCTAAATGGAATTCAGCTATCATTCATTTTATTGTTTACACTTTTACGTGATTTTCCTACTGTGACACATCAACACCGTCTACCGTGAAAAAGGCTTCCAGTACAAGGAGCTCAACCACTGTTCAGCTGTTCTGCAGTATCATTGTATGATGATGTGATTTAAATTGACTATGTCTTCAAATGAGCTGAGCTGATCGGAACTGGCATAAATAGGAATTCTAAACCCCTTATACAGTAACTACAATTTCTGCATACATATTTTCACCTTTTATGATGTTAAAAGTTACACTACAGCTTATCCAAGACTTACCCTATACTTGAAACTTTCGTTTTGATCTTTACTGTGATGTAATAACCTGACATAGGGGAAAAGTTTTTTCTCATTACTTTCTTCATGTTCTCTGCTTCATTGCTGATTCACAGATTTAACAGGAAATTCATTATTTCTTCTAAATCTGTGATCGCATGATTCAAATTGTGTAAGATTGCCTAGATACAGATGACGAATACAGCCAGCCAACTAACTAGTGTTGTCTCCTCCACAGTGTGGTCTGCAGGTCGGGGTTGATAGATATTAGAAAGATCTGAAAGTGTTTTAATTATGAACCACAATCAGACATATTATGATCAAACTGCTGATATAGTGTTCACATTATCCCGTTTAATCACAGCAAACCCTGGAGAGCAGCAGTTTTCTTTGTGTTAATGAGGAACGTTATCAGGATATCTCTGTTACTGTATATCAAATTTCAAATGCATTTCATATCAAAGTTGATGTGATTTCTCCCTCCTGAGAGGAAAAATAGCTGTTGGCAATGCAATCTGTGCAATAATATGCTTCAACAGTGCTTTTAATTGGCTGTTAGTTAATTAAGTCTCCTCATTGGTCTGCATCTTTTGAGTTAATGAAGCAATTCCAGGGTTACATACACTCATACTTGTTGACAAGTAATCAAATATATACCAGGTATATTTTGTGGTTTTGTGTGTCTTTGGAACATCTACGCATGTTTGGTTCAATTTAATGTACTAATGTGGGTTTTGAAGTGTTTCTACAAGAATGAGCGAAAGTGGAAGCCATGAATGTGATTTCAATGGTAATGTTCCTGCTTTCCTGGAAAACCCATCTTTATGCTTTGAAAGCATGTTATGATGGAAACTAGTCCAAGTCATCAGCCCTTGAGGTCTGGGTAGACCGAGTTTTTTTAGTTGATTAATCTATTTTTACGAGGAATACGTGGAAATCTCTTACTGAGAAATGAAAGGGACATCTGGCATCACAGTAACAGTCACAAATATATGTTTGTCTGTAATCAGCAGTAGATTTTAAGAGGTCCTTCTGCACGCCTGCAATCATCTACCAAGAGACAATAAAACTTTTGGACAGATTTTTAATTAATCAGTTAGCCAAAAAACACTATGACTGCAACAATCTAATAAACTTTAAAAATCTAAACTGTTGTGTGCCAAGCAGTCAGGCCCCATCCACCATGGTGACAAAATGACAAAAACACAAGATATTTAAGACTGTCTTCAGTCCAGAACAGTCTTAATTGGTTCATTAACTCAGTGTAAAGAACACTTTTGTAAAATGTTATTCCAACTTCAGATTACATTAAAGCTGAATTCTTCAACTACTCCAAATGTTTGACA
This sequence comes from Larimichthys crocea, assembly GCF_000972845.2. Taxonomy (NCBI): domain Eukaryota; kingdom Metazoa; phylum Chordata; class Actinopteri; family Sciaenidae; genus Larimichthys; species Larimichthys crocea. Next base: position 4,156,055 of record NC_040014.1, on the reverse strand, counting down.
GTATGGTTCATTTTGTCAAGTTATGTACATATGACTGAGGCAGTCTAAGATCAGCACTCAACATTTGCAAACCATTGCTTTGACAATAGTTAAAAACAAAAACTGTCATGTACTATGATGTGACAAATCTAAAATGCCTAAATTTTATTTAGATGAATAGAAAAATAATGACTAGGTTTTGAATATCATACAGGTTACTTGAAAGAGGTTGAAATCATAAGTACAGCAGACTCTGAAGCTGATTTCACCACTGAGCTGAAAGAAATGGCAGAAACACAGAATATCCAAGCCACTCTTTAGAAAATGGTCGACTGTAATGGATTGTACATGCAATTTCTAAGAAAATGGGCTTGAATCTGTAAAAACACAGGCACTAAAACTAAAAGTGCATGCCTTCCTGCATCAGCGGTGGAAACATTCACTCAACGATCTCTGGATTTATAAGCTCGCACACTTGTGACATAAAATCTGAGGCCAAGACATTTCTGTAAATCAGATCTAAGGTGTGGAACAGTTTCGGCAGCCTTTACTGTGTTTTGGCGACAGGGCATTTTATTGTTTGTTTCTAAATTCGTGTTTTGCTGCCGGCTGGTTGAGTGGTATCAGGCCCAGATGGGGCCGTCCCCCTTCGTCTCTCTTCGTGCACATTAGTGTCAGACTCTGGGTTTTCAGATGGTGCCAGCACCCATCTGTTTCTACATCCCTTGTCCTCCCACGTCTTTTTAGACCTGCCACTGCCATGAGTGTGTGTGGAGGAGGAGGAGGTGGAGGTGGAGGAAAAGAGCTTGCAGTGACAGCTGACAACAGAGTGAAATAACCAGTGTGTTTGTGTCTGTGTGTGTGTGTGCCCACTCTACCTGGCAATGCTCTCACTGCTGAGGCAAAAATGTTTGAGAGATGATGTTTAGCAGTGGAGTGGATACTGGGGCTGTGCCACAACTGGAATTTTTCCAAGTTGAATCTGATTTGATGCGCTAGCGGTTCCTGTCTTTAGTTTGACCTCGGCCGATAATACAGATCAACGACTTCTAGGGAGCAGATCTCGGGAAGATCGATCAGATTAGCGCTGGTGCACACTGTGAGTGATATGTAAAGATGGGCTAATGCAAGCCTGCAATTGAAAATAGTGTACAGGTGATTGACTGCAGCTGATGCGGAGGTGTAGATTGATGTTTGACGGGAAGATGGTGTACCAGAATTCTTGATTGTGTGTCCAGGAGCGAGAGAGAGGAACAGAGATGGAGGTAAATGGATAGAGGTGGTGTTTAGATTGGCCTGTGTGGATTTGCTGTAGCCTCTGGAGTTAATTTTCTGCATAGCTGAGCACCGAAAGCATGAAAAACAGCTGTGTATTGCGGTGTGCTCATAAGACAGAGCAGTACCGCAGGGTGCTGGAAGGGTTGTTTGGCAGAATCTGGGTGCCCTGAGGGGGTTACTGCAGTGCTTCTCAGAGGTCTTTGAATTCCCAGGAACATGTCATGGAGTGCGTAGAGGGACATGTCAAACAGGGTCATCTGTCAGGGTTTGACAGGTTCTTTTTACAGTCCTGAAATATCCATGACATTGGAGCTCAGAACATCCTTCTCCACGAACATCGTGATGTTTGATGGTGCACCTTTGGCAAGGGATTTAAATGTACTGATTTTTAAAATAAAGAGAGATTGGTGCAGGATTGGTGAGTCAAAAGTTCAAGTTTCATTTGTCATAAATTACAAAGGAGATAATTCAGCAGTGCCACTGTCTCCTGATGACACATAACATTAAATATATAACACAGAAGACATTTCTTGCAGTGAACGGATGTCTAATGAACTGAGTAGAATCTATCATGTGTTAGATAAATGCCTGGACTCTCTCACAGGCTTCGCTCCATTAACAGAAACAGGTGATCTTCAAAACGATTAGCCTTGATGCTAATCGTGGTGTAAATGTGCTTTTTAACATTTGCTTTTTATCTTTTAGAGCAGTTACACCTTTCATGTTTCTGTTCATGCCATTTGACCATTATTAACTGCTTCTCATGATTGGACTTAAAATTAGAAAACTGATTTATATTTGGCGCAGTGACGACAGTACTGTTTGCAGAACTGTGTAGAGAGAAGCAACAGGAGAGTTTTACTGTGTCAATAATATTCTGATCTGCCATTATACAAAAATGTTATCTTACAGTGATTGAAACCTGCACACCCTTTGGTTCAGCTGCTCGTCTTAGACAGGCTTGTTCAGTATGTTTAAGAAGCGACAGGAATTCTGCCCGCTTAAAATATTTGAGGCTAAATCTTTTTTCCACACCTGTGGGGAAAAAAAGACTCTTCTTCATTGTTCTGTTTAAATGTGACAATGGCTTCCTTTACAGAGGACGTTTTGACATGTCGCAGGGGGAGAAGCACATGTGAAAAAAATAAAATGAATGACGACTGATCTTCATTTAGCTGCTACAGTTTCAGGGTCCTGCTATACTATTGTGTATGCTGGCTCACTGTCATGCTGTCATCTCTCGCTGGGACACTTGAATAGAGCCATCACATGAACAGAGCCACCTTTAATGTTATTAATAAAACCTGCTATGACGTGCAAATGTGAAAAAAAAGTCTGTTCATATGAAGAGCAGTGCAGCCGTCCTAATGGATGAGCTACATTAAGACACTGAACATAATCAAAAGCAGATTCTGAAGTACGATTATAAAGAGGTCCTTGTCTCTGTCACATCACTGAGATGTTTATTTCTGTCGAGTTTGACTTCAGCTGATAAAACTCAGCTCATAAAATGGGAAATGAGATGATAATGAAACATCTCTGATTTGAGGGCCTGTGTCACTGACAGGGAGCATCACTCTGTCAGTGTTGCTTGATTGGCTGAATGATACAGGACTTAGACTCTAAATTGAACAGTTCATTTGAGTATTTGAAAATACTGAAGGCTTAAACAGTTCCTGAGAGTAGGTCAGAGGAGCTAATCACTTCACATTGGCAAATGAGTTGAAGGAGACAGAGACAAAATCGGAAGAACTCTAATATAGGTATATATTGTTTCTGCAAAGATGGTTACAACAATGACAGACTGCCACAATGACGTACCTGCTAGTTTAATAATGCCATTACATTGTTGTTCTTGTCTCTTTGCAGACTGGCTGTCCAGTGTAGTGTTGGTAGTAGATCCCTTCCAATAAAGCACTTTTGAGACAGATACCAATTTTAAAGAGGAAAAATTCACTTTGATTACCACCATAGTGGCTGTTCTAGTGGATTTTTGAGCTGCAATAAAAATTGATTTTTATTAAAGAATATTTATGTTAAATGTTCTTTGACATGTTAAATTAATTAACACATACAGCTGCTTCATCTTTTACCCTGTGCTTCTTGCCACAGTAATGTATATCGCAGCACACTCTGCTGGATAACATTTGCACTGACAGCAATATATTACCACAAGTATTTTTTTCTGCAAGTTTTCATATCGGCACATACAGTACTCCGATACTGATAAGTCTGCGATAGTCTGATATCAACCAGCCAATATATCAGTTAAGCTTCAGCTCGTAGGAGATGGGATGTGAACCACAGTCTCTGCTGTTATACTCCCAACCATCCAACCCAACCCTCTCCAGAAAATTTGGCAGCGATGTACAGTCACGTCTCACTTCTTCCATCATTATTTAAACTACTGCAAGAGACTTGAGTCTTTTTAAACATTGGTCGAGTTGTCAATGCTGTTGCTTTTCTGGCGAGGACACCCTTAACCTCATTAAATGAACCTTGGTATCACTTTCTCTTTAGAAAGTGTAATAAGGAAAGCAAGAGTGAGCATTCAATTGCCCTTTCCTAACTGACTTTCCATCTTTCATCATTTTTCCAGACCTTAACAAGTTGAATGTCTATACTGTGACAACACTACAGACATTTTTAACAGTGTCATTTCTATTTATTTTACCCTAATGAAGCAGTTTAAAAATCTCATGTGTACACAGGTTTTCCACCTGTGTATTGAAGAGAAGAAATGTGCTGTTTTTCTTTTTATTCATGACCACCTGTCCAATCAGCTGTATATTTTAATTGGCTGAGACCCTTAAGTGTCCTCTGTGGACCTTGGTGGCATTGACTCCTACTTGGTCCTGAGCAGTGGTAAATTTATTGGTGCTGACTGCAGGATTCTGACTGCTCGCCCAGCCTACTACCGGCCCCATAAAAAGCTTCACTATGTACATAAACTCATGTTAAATAAAAGAGCTAAATGGCTTTTTATCTTGCCAGACACGTGGGAAATAGGAAGCCCATGAAGAAGTTCTTAGAACAGGCAAAGGTTCTTTTTGTTTTGGCGATGCAGCTTCAAATGTCACACATCTCCTTCACAAAGGTTTCCCTGTTCAGATTGTTTAGCACAAAGAAAATCATAAAAACTTTAGACTTTGATGGCATTCTTGGCAGAGGATGATCAAATTTGTCTATTACCTGAATGCTTGTTTTGCTGCGTTTTGAGTGTGGCTGAAAGCAGCAGAAGCCCTGCGTTTTCTGTCATTCATCAGTATTGATTACTTTACAGCATGGCTGATTAGGATTCACATATGTTACTGTAAATATCATGTGTGCTGGGGAAATGGCCGCCACACATGGATGATTTTATTTAAAAGATTAACTCAATATTGAAACACAAATGTGTAATCTATTTATGAGTGACTGATATTGTTGGTGCGCTGCAGCAGCTTATCCATGCAAGAAAGCTTTGTGCTGCACAAATTCTCCCTCTAACAGCACACGTTTGGTAAATAATGCCAAAATATATGAATAAATAAATATTAATAGTGTTAATGCAGCATAATGCAGATGAGTTACAGTTCACGGCTGTGAGTGTTCCATGTGTATCATTCCCTCTGTAGCAAAAAGCATGTAAGACCTGTAAGTCCTCTCTTTCTACCTTGTACTCATTTACATTTCCTCCCATCTTGTCTGTCTCCTGGTTCCTCTCAGCTGTAAAAACCTAAATCAAACACAGGAAAGCAGAACAGTAAATCAAATACAGCTGAAGCTGTAGAGTTTATGACCTTATATTGTGGTATGCTTTTTGTTGTGTACTAAAGGAAATTATATTTGCTCAGTGCAACAGAAATCCAGTCTTTTATATGTTCTTTACAGTAGAGATACAGACTGTGTCGATAAAGGAAAAATCTATACCTTTTTATTTTTAGCAAAAGAAACCGAGAATACACAAAGCAGCGCATGACTCTGGTTTTATGTCTCCAGGCTACGAAGTCCTCTTGCGATGAGCTCATCTCCGAACATGCTTCATGTAACAGAAAATGAGAAATGAGAGAATGCAGCCCTGCTGCTATAGCAGCATGACTAATCCACCTAACCTGTAGTTTGTATTTAATGCAATGTTGTCGTTATCGAACATGGTAGAAAAGTGCTCTACTGAAAGTTTAGGGTTCAGTTCACAAAACACACTCACTCTTAACCAATTCTGCTTAAAATTATGCACATATTATTGCTCCATACAAAGGACTCATTGGTTATTTCATCGCTCACTGGCTTGCATTATTATGTTCAAGTAATTTTCTGTTGTGTTATTTTTTTCAATGTCACATGGCAACACTGCACATCAAAGGTGACCGTGGACAAGTGCTGCATACAATATGCATGTGCCTGTACCTGTGTGTATGTCTGACTGCATAAAAGAACATTGTGAAGCAGACCTTTTTATGTTTGTGTGAGCCTGTGTATTTGAAGAGTGTGTGTGTGTGTGTGTGTGTGTGTGAGTGTGTGTGAGTGTGTGTGAGTGTGTGTGTGTTGTGTTGTTGTGTGGTTGGTGTGGGGGTGTGTGTGTGTGTGTGTGTGTGTGTGTGGGGTATATGCAGTTTCCCCAGTGATGTCAAACCCTAGAGACCTCCTGTGGACTCGCTTGCTTTTTGACAGGTATGTTGATGAGAAGCCTGCTGCCCTGTGTTTCCTCTCTGCTCTGTTGGTTGGAGGCAACTGCAGGTATCACGGAGACTCCAAGGCCTAAACAAAAATTCTGGTGAGCAGGCAAAACTATCTGGGGCGTAGAAACTATCCCAGGAAAGTTTCCTTTGCTCACGAGAAAGTCTTTCAGGCAGCTTCAGCTTGAAGAGCTAACAAAAGGCCATTAGAAGAATGCTGAAGTGGATGCTTTCACTTTCCTGAAAATGCCATTTTGGGCTTATTCAGACAACAAATGAAACGTTCCTGCGTGTTAAACCACCACCATTTAAACCTGCACTGTGGATGCAGTCCTCAATACAAAACCCAAGATCAAGTAGCAATGAATGAGTCCTTATTTCAACAAAATACTCCTTCTTGGGATCCAAGGAAGCAAACAAAAATACTCTGTGAGACTTAAGACTCAATACAACTGTGGCCAACGAAAATAAACTCAAATGAAACCTTGCATCTTATAGACAAACTGATTCTCTGACAACTCTGCAGTTCGTTACCTCCAGTTGTTCGGCCAGTGCACCGCTGTCTCCAGGGAATGGCCAGCCTTGGAGCTGTGCAGTTTAATGATGGGTCCACAGAGTTGAGGATGGAGTTAGAAAATAATCAGATTCTGTAGAACAGATGAACTATGACATACACACGTGGACAAAATTGTTGGTACCCTTCGTTTAATAAAAGAAAAACTCACAATGGTCACAGAAATAACTTGAATCTGTAAAAAGTAAGTTAACCAATGAAAGTCAGACATTGCTTTTCAACCATGCTTCAACAGCAATGAAAGTCAGACATTGCTTTTCAACCATGCTTCAACAGAATTATTAAAAAAAATAAACTCATGAAACCTGGCCTGGACAAAAATGATGGTACCTTTTTAGAAAAGACTGAAAATAATGTGACCAAAGGGACATGTTAATTCAAGGTGTGTCCACTAATTAGCATCACAGGTCTCTACAAGCAGTAATCAGTGAGTGGGCCTATATATAGGACTACAGGTAGTCACTGTGCTGTTTGGTGACATGGTGTGTACCACACTCAACATGGACCAGAGGAAGCAAAGGAAAGAGTTGTCTCAGGACATTAGAAAGAAAATTATCGACAAACATCTTAAAGGTAAAGGCTATAAGACCATCTCCAAGCAGCTTGGTGTTCCTGTGACAACAGTTGCACATATTATTCAGAAATTTAAGATCCATGGGACTGTAGCCAACCTCCCTGGACGTGGCCGCAGGAGGAAAATTGATGACAAATCAAGAGACGGATAATACGAATGGTAACAAAAGAGCCCAGAAAAACTTCTAAAGAGATTAAAGGTCAACTTGAAGCTCAAGGAACATCAGTGTCAGATTGCACCATCCGTCGTTGTTTGAGCCAAAGTGGACTTGATGGGAGACGACCAAGGAGGACACCATTGTTGAAAACAAGTCATAAAAAAGCCAGACTGGATTTTTGCCAAACTACATGTTGACAAGCCACACAGCTTCTGGGAGAACGTCCTATGGACAGATGAGACAAAAATTCAACTTTTCAATTTAACTCTATGTTCACAGATGAAAAAATGAAGCATATAAAGAAAAGAACACTGTCCCTACTGTGAAACATGGAGGAGGCTCTGTTATGTTCTGGGGCTGCTTTGCTGCATCTGGCACAGGGTGTCTTGAATGCAGGGTACAATGAATTCTCAAGACTATCAAGGGATTCTAGAGAGAAATGTGCTGGCCAGTGTCAGAAAGCTTGGTCTCAGTCGCAGGTCATGGGTCTTGCAACAGGACAATGACCCAAAACCCACAGCTAAAAACACCCAAGAATGGCTAAGAGGAAAACACTGGACTATTCTAAAGTGGCCTTCTATGAGCCCTGACCTTAATCCTATTGAGCATCTTTGGAAGGAGCTGAAACATGCTGCCTGGGAAAAGGCACCCTTCAAACCTGAGACAACTGGAGCAGTTTGCGCAGGAAGAGTGGGCCAAAATACCTACTGAGAGGTGCAAAAGTCTCATTGACAGTTACAGGAATCGTTTGATTGCAGTGATTGCCTCAAAAGGTCAAAAGGTTGTGCAACAAAATATTAAGTTTATGGGGTACCATCATTTTTGTCCAGGCCTGTTTCATGAGTTTATTTTTTAAAATAATTATGTTGAAGCATGGTTGGAAAGCAATGTCGGACTTTCATTGGTTAAATTTCATAGAATTTTTATTTATTATTACTTTTTACAGATTCAGGTGTGACCATGGTGAGTTTTTCTTTCATTAAACGAAGGTTACCAACAATTTTGTCCATGTGTGTATAGACTTTTTGGCTTGTTGCCAGCGATTGGTAAGCTAATGACCGTCACTCTCAGAATGGACTGGGTCTCCTTCACTGGTGACCTTTGTGGCATTGCTGGTTGATGTAAAATGCATTAATACTGGAAAGTTGCCATAGACAGATTTAAAAACTGTGTAGACCTATACTGTGAAACACAGACAGATTTGTGTGAACTTAAGTGTGGCTTGAATCTAATGGACGTCTATTTTTATATAAAGTCCTACACCCCAGCGTTAACCGTGAATCAGCATCATCTAAACATAAACAAAAACCACCCACAAATAATTCTCCAGGAGAAATCCTACAATAGAAACACAACAAATATACAAACACACAAACACATCCTTTGAACACAAGACACAGACAAAAATCGTAAATCAATAATCTGCAACACATGCAGAATAGAGTCTGAGGGATTTATCTATCACATTGAACTTTTTTTGTCCTCCTAGTCAATGTTTTAGGAAGATAAAATATTAAAACATTATTAAAAAAGCTCAATTCCCATTTAAATCTAAATCAGGAACATTTTAAAATAAATATTTCCAGTAAATCATGACTTGGACGCCTGAGAACCTTCACAGACTTATGGCTATATAGTTGTTATATTTACAGAGAGCGTGATTTTTATTGGGCCCAGGAATATTGAATGTACAATTTTTCCCTTTTGGGTTGTTATTATCTCAAAAGAGAACAACAGGTGTAATTCCCAGAGCGGATTTATATATATCAATCATCAATTAAAAATGTTTCAAACTATTACATGTGTTCAGACTCACTTTGTGTTCAGTTGTTTGAAGGCTGTGTGCAGTCAGAGGACTTTACTCTCAAATTCATGCCATGAATGCTTAAAGTCCCCCTCCACTCAGAAATAGTTTGCTGTTTGCTGCTTCATGCGGGTGTTCAGCTTCGCTGTGTAGAATAATGTATGTGTGAATTTGATGCTAGAAGTTTTTTAATTCATCTGCCGAAGAGGGGAAAGAAAATCTCTGTGGTCACTTTAAATCTTTTAAGGTGGATTTTAAGCCTTTACGCATTGACATACATGATGACATGATATAGCGATATCATAACTACTCAGGCCCAGAATGTGATTTACACAAGTTTGATGTGAAAACCTGAAACCTAAGAATGGTATATTAATATAACCTTTATTTATGGGGGAGAATGTCTTGAATAGTTCAATTGAATCCAGTGTTGCCTGGCACATGTTTTTGTCAACTTTGGTAAAATGTTAGTAAAAAGCCTCCTTTATTCATTTTGCTGATGTACATTTTCTCTCTACTCTGAATCTTTGATTTAATTCATTTGCATAACAGTCATGAATACAGTAGACAGCCAATTATTAGACTAGATCATGGATCTGCTTGGCAGACTAGATACAGAGACTAACCCAAATCTTGTACCCAGCATGCTTGTTACCTAATTGACTTGACATTAATGAGATACATGGTACCTATTGACATTCCACTCATATCATACAGTATTAGTCATTAGTATGAAGGGACCTTGACTGCCAGCTCTGGAATTGGATTTTGTATGGGAAAAGAATAATGTAATTCAATGTGATATGATCTCCTATGCAGACAGATATTCAGAAAAAGGCACACAGTTTCTCATGTGTGGGACACATGGATGTATAGTGATGCATAATGTGACTATATACACTCATTAGTCTTGTAGGAGCTCTTCAGCCAAAAAAAGTTCTTATCCAGGTAACACAGTAGAAACTTTACTGCCTCTGCAGTCTTTTGATCCTCCCACACAACAACAATCTCGCCTGAAAACAAAGGTAAACACACACACATGCAGAGACATAAATACTCACATTTTACAGACGCTCACAGTTTGGTGGTGTGTAATGAGACTGTCTTATACACTATTCAGACAAGCACTTGCTCCTGCCTAGGTGCTGTAGTTCCTGTTTTCCATAATTCATGTCTCTTGCCTGCAGAAGTGTCTCAATAGGAAATTAGGCCAGCGGAATAAAACCTTCAGATGTAGAAGCTGTTGGTATATTTGTGGGTGTCCTGCTGGTTAGAAAGGCCGCCCACTGACAATCACTTGTTTGACCCCTAATGTGTGTTCATCTTCAGTCATCAATGTATGTGTTCTGTCTGCGGAAAGTGTCCTTCAGCATCAAAGTGTACCCTCTACTTCTGGAGTTTCTGTATGCTGTACTGGTCACAGAAGTTGAACACATCAAACCTTCTAGATTCTCAGTAAACCAATTTATATCATTTATATTACTCTTATCTTACATACATTTTTGTCTTTGCTTTATAATATCATGAATATTATGGAGAAATACAATACAGACTACAAAGCACATACAGTTTGGACACACCTTCCCATTCAATGTTTTTTATTACTTTCTACATTGTAGACACTAAACAGCTTAACTATTAAATAACACATATGAAAGTATGTGGTCAACAAAAAGTAAAAAAAAATCCAAATATGTTTTATATTTTAGATTGTCTACCTCACTTTTATGTCAGCCTTGCACAGTCTTAGCATTCTCTCAGCTTTCTGAAGTAGTATGAATTAGTAGAATTTCTTGCTTTCTTAATGTGTTGTAGTAAAAAAATGAGTAAAAAGCTCTCTTCGACTACTGTAGTAATCCATATTATGGAAGGAATTGCTCAGCTAAATAAAGAGAAACCACAGTCGATCATTACTTTTAGACATGAAGGTCAGTCAGTGTGTAAAATTTCAAGAACCATAAAAAGCTATGATAAAACTGGCTCTCATGAGGAACGCCACAGGGAAGAAGACCAAGAATTACATCTGCTGCAGAGGATAAATTCACTGTAGTTACCAGCCTTAGAAATCACCAATTAACTGCATCTCAGATTAGAGTCCACATAAGCTTCACAGAGTTCAAATAGCAGACGAGAGACTGAAGGCATCCATGGTCGAATTGCTGGGAGGCCAAACCAGGGACACCAACAAGAAGAAGAGAATTGCTTGTCAAGAAACAAGGAAGGGACGTTAGACCAGTGGAAATCTGTGCTTTGGTCTTAGAAGTATAAAGCTTTTGGTTCCTACCAGTGTCTTTGTGAGATACAAAAAAAGGTGAGCAGATTATTTCTGTATGTGTGGTTCCCACTGTGAAGCATGGAGGAGGAGATGTGATGGTGTGGAGGTGCTTTGCTGGTGACACTGTTGGTGATTTATTAAAAAATCACACACTTAAGCAGCATGGCTACCACAGCATTCTGCAACAAATATGCCATCCCATTTGGTTTGAGCTTAGTGGGACCATCATTTGTCTTGCAACAGGACAATGACCCAAAACACCTCCATGCTATGTAAGGGCTATTTGACCACGGGAGAGTGATGGAGTGCTGCAGTAGATGACCTGTCCGTTACAATCACTGACCAAAAACCCAAGTGAGATGGTTTGGGATTAGTTGGACCGCAGAGTGAAGCAAAAGCAGCCACCGGACCTCTGGGAACTCCTTCAAAGCTTTTTCTTTGATAAACCATTCCAGGTGACAAACTCATGAACCTGAATGAGAGAATGCCAAGAGTGTGCAAAATCTGTCATCAAAGCAAAATGTTGCAACTAAAATATAAACCAGATTTTGCTTTGTTTATATAATTCCATATCTGTTATAACATAGCTGTGGTGTCTTCAGTGTTAATCTACAATGTAACAAATAATAAAAATAAAGAAAAAAAATGCATCAGAACATGTGTCCAAACTTTTGACTGATACTGTTCTACTCAGGCAGCACAACATGTTAAAGTTCTAACAGAACATTATAAGTTATAATGTTATAAGTGTTTTGCCTGTATGTAAATGCAAAGGTTTGTTAAAATATAGCGAACAATTATGCTGGTTGGGGACATCATACCTCAGATCATGTTTAGGAATATTAGGGCTTACAAGAAACAGCTGCAAGTCAGACTAATCAATTATTCAAATTTTTCAAAGTCACTCAGAGTTCAATATGAGTGCAATATTAGGACATTTGTTCAGGCACAAATAAGTGTTCTTGTTATGATGTATCTGTTCTGTACCAGTGATTCTCTAGAAAATTCTATTTATGTCCTATGGTTCAGGAGTTATGAAAAACACCTTGAAGTGCTTCATAAATTGCCTTATGATGACGTTATTCTCATCAAAAATTAACCAGATTTTTAAGCTCTAAACAGACAAATGACCAAAAAACAGAGAAACTGTATCTTTCAGAGTGTTTGCTTGTAAGATATCCTGCATGAATGCCAAGTAGGTTAGTTTTCATATCTGTTTTTGTAAAACAATCACATTTTATATAACTTATTCTTTAGCCCAAAATCTTAAAATGAGAAAATTAGGCATGTAGTTTGGCTCCACTATGCTTAATAAAAAAGGTGCTTGGCCTAATTTACATTTCACTTTAAGCAAATTCACTTCTTTACCTCTCTCTGAATTCGCTGTTTTAAGTGCTGTAACTCAATTTGTCCTGGCATATCCCTAACTGAGGCTCCTTCACCCAGAGCAGTGATAATCACTTAAAACAATCCTGTTTGCTATCTCAGACTCTTTCCCGATGGCTCCAGGTGGAGCACCTTAGTGGATTCGGTGTGAGCAGCAGAAACTGAAGCCATCAGCAGCAAGCGCAGGGTCAGTTTTTGCATACTTTAGAACAAGAGATGGTCTATTTATGTACTTTGTGTACAAAATGATGAATGCTTAGATATCATACATTCAGTACGAAAGTGCTCCATTGGGGTTATGAACATGAACTAGTTGATTATGTTCATTTTTCTCTTGGGTAAAATGTAATCACGTCTGCTTCTGCTTGTCAAAGTTTAACACATTATTTTATTCTCTGCTCCGTCAGTAATGTGACAGACCGATCACAACTAATTGCACATGCCTTACAAAACATAAATGATAAATGCACCTGTTCCCAGTTTCAAAATATGAAACGGAGAGATATCTCTTTATATTCAGATGCAAAGAAGCAGGAATGTGACTAACTTAAGTAGAAATTAAGCAGTGAATCACTGTTCGCTGCTCTCATTATCTGTCCTCTCTCTTTCTCTTGCCCTCTCTCAGTAAATATCAGTGAAAGATGTCGGGCATCTGTGTCTGGGAGGAGGCGTTGTAAATAACAGCCTCTGAGAGATATGCCGTTCGATACAGGAGAAATGCAAGGGAGGAGAGGAGCTATAGGAGACGAGTTTGATTAATGAGCTGGTGTAAAGAAACGAGTGGGGGGTAGATTGATCCATGGCCATGCCAACAATCCTGATACTCTTTTTCTTTTGAACAACTTCAAGCACTTCAGTGTTCATGTAGATCACTGTGTAATTAGGACTTAATAACCATCTGCATTATAATTTTTACAATTTAGAGTCGCAGTTAGTAGCAAAGAAATCTCAGTGTGGTTGCTTTTGTTTGAGTTCGCCCGCACATCAACAGAATCTGTATATACTGTGCTGTACTGTATGTCACATCCACAGAATGTCAGTGGTACTTAAAGAGTGCATCCAGGGGCTGATTGGATTGAGGAATCTAGGCAGAGGAGTAATTGACTAAATATGTCAGAAATCACAAATATATCAGAATGTTGAATGTGGAGACTTCGGCAGTGTGTGATTAGAATAGACAGCAACAAAAATTCATCCAGAGGGATAAAGACAGATCAAGACAGCCTTATTGACCCTTAGGATTATCTTTGGACTATTTGGTATACTTAGTATTCTTATCATTAGTAGTTTTTCTATGTTTTATGAAATTTTAATTCTCTAGTATATGAAATGTTAGAAAAAAGTGACAAAATGCCTGTCAGAGCATTTACCAGGGCCCAAGGACTAGCATTTGTCAGACAAACAGTCATAACTCCTAACATATATCATGTGCAGTGATTACAAACCAGGCAAAAGCAAATTACTACATATGAGAGGCTAAATCAGCAAATGTTTGACACGCTGTCTTGATAAGTGACTTAAAGGATTAATCAACTGTCAAAATTCTTGATTGATTATCTGTTGGTCGGTTAATTGACTCATCATTTTCCCTAATAACATTCCAGTGCCAATAATCCCAAACGTCCCCTATAAATACCTTACTCTTGACTCAGTGCAGCATTCATCTGTGTGTTTACATCTCAGTATTTGCAGGACTAAAAAAATACAGCTGTTTTTTGCGTGATAAAACTTGCTGACAGTTTTATTTTGAAGTCTTTCACAACAGATTTAGCTCTGTTGCCTCTTATAGCAGCGTCAACATGATAACAGCTGTTCGTTTGTTTTGTATCTGCCCTGACATTTTTAGAAAGCCACTGTAAATCTTTGTCCACGATCTTAAAATGATGAATGGCAATAGAATGGCAGTACTGGGGTCTTGTGGCCATTATGATATGAATATCATGGAGTGACTTTCTAAAGTGTGATGGAGGGATGTGCACAAGTGCAGGAAATACTGAAGAGAAAAAAACAAAAGAACTGTGAGGTAGTTAGTGTTTATACAGATCTGTTAATCACTACAATTCAAATCTTACTACACATCCTGTCTGTCACATTGTCTCAATAGTAATTTGTATGCGTATTGCAGGTGGCCTGGGACATTTATTCAAATTAAAGAGAGAAGCAGAGACGGGAGAGATGGGTTGGGAAAAGGGAGGATTAGCGGCGATGGCTTGAGCATTGTAGATGTTTTCCTCTGGCTAATCCCTCTGATTGATGACATGGCTCCATTAAGTCACTGTGTTGGCAGCCTTGTCAATTACTCATTAATCCTTCTAAGTGTTTTCTTCATTTGGTACCTAAACTACTTCTCTATGTCCAATATGCATGTACATTGTCACACAGTGTACACAAAGAGTACATGTGGGAGTGAAGTCCATGGAGAGGAAGTAGTTTCTGTTTCCGTTGGATTTGAAACCAACCTGGATGTTGTGGTCATGTTTTATCTAGTATGAGTATTGGTAATTCACTCACTACATCCGTTGTAGAGTTTTGGGAGACTTAGATGCTGGCACAAACACCATCGATTGGGCAGAGGAGCCCAAGCCTCTGAGAGCTTTATAAAAAAACACTTCAGTGTAACAGAGATAATCAAAAACTTGTCTTTGACTCTAACTGAAAGTAAACAGAGAAATAGTCCCTGCAGCTTTTAGAGTAAATTGCACAGTGTAGATCCACCTGCTCGTCCAACTGACCCTTCTTAGGTCCCACACTTTTTCTCTTTGTGCTCCAATAGCAGTTGAACAAACTTGGTTTCCCTGTACATTGACATTCTATATGCTAAGCTTGAAAACCAAATTTGAAGTATTTTTTTTTAGGGTGGTTAAGATGTTCATCCAAGACCTGTGAAAATGACACTCCACACATTACACTGTAATGAGTCTTCATCGATACATTAAATTGGATATAGACACATCTCAAGTTAGCAAAACACTAGCTAATGATCCATGTTGTTTTGCCTTGTTCATAAAAGTTGCATTTGCAGCATCTGCAAATCTGATGCAGATTCCAAGGCCTAGGCTGCTGACCTGGAAAGACTACAAAGACAGTACAAACATGAATGATGTACAAAGACACGTCATGTTGCAGTGTAACATTATAGAATCTGACCCAGCACTCAGCAAATGCAACTAACCACACATCCTTGCACTGTGGAGAAGAGAAACCTGCTTGTGAGAGCTGACCTCCCACCACTGACCCAGACCCATTTCCAACAGACTATTCCTCAGGGCAATTACAGATGTGGTAACTGCCCACAGTGCAATTTCACACAAAAGCACTACTTTCAGTCACCCACGAACAGGAAGACCTTTCAACATCAAAGGTGTCATAACATGCAACACCAATAATGCGATCTGTATGCTAAGTGCCCAAGTGCCCAAGTGTCCTGGCCCACATCAGAAAAACTACCAATCCACTTCAAACAAGAATTTCTAAGCACAGATCAAACATCGAAATACATGATATTAAAAACTCAGTGGCAGTGCACTGGAAGCTGCCCACATTCTTGGACACTGAGCTGGTAAAACATGGAGGTGATATTAACTCATCGTTGCCCAGAAGAGAATTTTTTTTGGACACCTTGGACATGCTTGCTTCAGATAGGTTAAAGAGGACGTTGACTCACAACCATTTTTATGGTGACACTTTTGTTCCAGCTCTCTCTGCTCAGCCTCTTCTTTGTACCACTGTGTATGTGCATGGATTTATAATATGCCCTAGTCTGGCATAGATGTGTATAGAGGCATTTCCTCAGGTTGTGGGTTAGTATATCTTATTTTCTTTTACTCCTTAATTTTTCTTGTATTATTTCATGCTATAGTTTTATTTTTGTGACTAAGCTTGAATTTTTTTGTAGTTGTCCCCTTTCAATATACTTATAAATGTAGATAGTTTAGAACATTATGTACTAATGTAACCTATGAGTCATACTCATAAGCATATTTTTTCCCCTCATTTTTCCTCTCAAAATTGACAAACAAGTATTATGGTTATCACTGTACAGAATAAACAAGGTTGACAAATACAAAAATCTTCCTTCAATTTAAGGGCATTCAGAGCCACATCAGCTGAGCAGAATAGTGTTGTCTTTATACATAACCGTGCAATTTTCAAAGACAAAAAGTTACCTTAATAAATTCATCATAATAATATTTGTCACTTAACCTTTTGCAGTTTGGCCTCTTTCTTCCCCCAAAATTATCAGCAGACGTTTGGTATTTTCTCTGGGATGGTTTTCCAGGTAATTGTAATTTGATTTCTGTGATTAAAAATTGTGTGAGAGAGCATAAAAGGTTTCTGACTAACAATCTGTTCACCTAAATTGTATGCAAACAGCCCTAGCTAAAATGTCAGCACTTTGTGAATCGAATCACAATGTTTTTGTTCTTTGAGGTCAGTTAAGTACATAAAACAATAATTAAACCAAAATCTTCACAGTAACTCTTTCAATCCTGGAGTTCAAACAATAAAAACACATGTTGTTGTAATGTATTCTGACTGCACTGTGTGCTGTGAAACTGTACCTGTGTCAGAATGACACATGCAAACTTCACTGGTGTGAAATCGATCAAACATGTGATTCCTGCACTTATTCTTTGGCCCCGTTCAGCAGCGTGGAAACACTTCATCCCTGATCTCACGGGCACGTCCGCTGCCAGTTACATGCTTCACCTTTCCCCCAAAGACAAACACATAGAGCTGATAGATGGATCAGACTTTGACAACTGTGCCAGCGCTGCACAGCATCGATGGCTATGATCCATTTACATCGCTGACAGATCCGTTCACCTCCAAGCTGCACTCGAATTTTCAACAAGCCGTCAAACAAACACATTTCAGTTTTTTTCTAGAGCACAACAGGCTGTCATCACTGCTGGCTGCCATAATTAGACAAGGGCATTGCAAACCTACAATGCAGCAGTGTCAACAAAGACTGTAGAGTCCTTTTAATCTCCTGACCCTTTTACAATGTTCAAATTCTCAGATCTCAGTCTCCCAGATCTAAAAATGTTTGGTTTCTTCAGTCCTATATATGAGAAAATATCTTTAGGCTGTGGACAAAACCAAACATTTGATGACATAAACTTAAAGAAACATTTTATGGACCAAACAACTCAATTAATCGATATAACGATCGACAGATGAATCATAATAAAAATAAACATTATTAAGGCTGCAACAACCATTGTTATTCAAGTCAGAAAACATAAATTTGGGGTTACACCAGGCAACTGGAAGCAAAAGGCAACCCCCCGACTAGGTGTGATAACCTGTAAATCAAAAGGACATTACATCTATATGTCTTAACATCACCTTAATTTTCAATACTGACATCAGCTCGTGCATTACAAGCTAAATTTGCTATGGAGACATTCACTTTTTGTGGATAAAAACAATCTGACAGCTACTGACTTATATGACTAGAGACACTTCACTACAGTCTGCATCTAAGATTTTCTGCAGCTGCATTTCATGGCCATTGTCCCTTATTCACTTATATGGATTTAAAGTTTAAATTTTAGAAGAGCTTTTTGCACAATACCATGCCCTGGTATTGCCACAATACCAGGGCATGGTGAAGTACTTCATTTCCCGAGCAATGT
Source organism: Larimichthys crocea (assembly GCF_000972845.2). NCBI lineage: Eukaryota > Metazoa > Chordata > Actinopteri > Sciaenidae > Larimichthys > Larimichthys crocea. Next base: position 4,137,728 of record NC_040014.1, on the reverse strand, counting down.
TTTAGAGTCAATGTTTTTTTGTTCATTGTTTACTCATCCAAATTTCAGTTGCTTGTTAAAACTATATTGTAGAAAATTGGGAGGCTGTTGATCGTGAACACCAGCTTTTCCTTCATTAGTCCTTTTAAACATTGCTTAGCCGTGCTTTGATTACACAAAAAAATCAAAACAAGCTGGATTAGTTTCCTCCAAGTTGTCCCTCCCACATGTCAGAGAATATTTACTGTACTTCATGTGGAACCTCTCTCTTGTTGCACTGCTGGGGACCTCTTGAGTCTTTGATAAGTGCTGGGCGGCACCAGCATGTCTTCAAGGTTGAATTCACAATGAATGGCATCCTGCCGTGTCTCCAGTGTTGTGAGTCTGTGAACTGTTCATTAGAGAAGATGCATCTTCCAGCACTTTTGTGATCGGCTTTAGCATTCAGCCATGATAGCTGCAGCTTGGGGTGTGTATCTGTGTGTTTGTGTGTGTTTGTGTAAATATTGTGTGACTGTTTGTCTCTGTTTGGGTTTCTTGTGGAGCATTCACTTGATACAGGAATAAATTAAGTCAGTGTGTCTTCACATTGAATTCATAATTTTAGTGAAGATAGTTAGGTTTAATATTAGATTTTAAGATTTAAGGCTTCCATATTTATTATCACTGATGATGATCTTTGTTTGCAAACTGTATATTTTTGAGTTCAGATTTAGCATGCGCTCATAGTATTGCGAAAGTGGATTCATGACAGATTTTTCTTACAAATATCACCCGTGTGTGTGTGCTTGTGTAAAACACATCTTCTGTGCTTGACAGATCTTTTGTAACAGCAGCAAATAATGAGGGTGAAAGGCAATTTGCGTAGCTGCTTTTTGGTTATTTGTACTTTCTGCATCACTTCCACACATCTGATCTGCATGCTTGCAGGTTGGTGCATTTATTTGTTTGTGACTGTGTACTGACAATGAACGCTTTGATTAACTTGTGTTCACCTGTGCATCATGTGTGTTCATGACACACACTTATCAAGCGTATGCAATTAGCAGGAACAATTAGTGTTGAGTGGATTCATCTCTGAAGCCAAATCATCTACCAGCACTGAAGAAGAAATGTGAGTTCATTGTGGTGTTTGGTTTCAGTGGATCCATGATTTCACCTATAGAAAACAACAGCAACCTTAACCTTAACCTTGACAGACAACTGATGGACTGTTTTATTTTACTCTCATAAATTCACCTTTTCACAACCTTATCTGAACCCTCATGAAGGCACAAGCCTTGTGTGTTGAACGTCAGGTAAAGTGGGAGTTTAACTGTTGTGCCAACTTAGCAATTGTTTCCCTAGATTCAATGACTTCAATCGTTTTTATTACAAAAAACATTATGAACCATTCTGGTGGCATATTTGTTTACTTTCCCTTGAGCAAAGTCTCAAATACTCATCAGTGAATCTACATTCAGTCTGTTTGTTGTGAAAGATATGCATGTGTATACTAGCATCCAATTATCATCACTGTGAGAACTAATTCTTGACTGTTACTTACTTTGCTTTATTTGTTCTTCTCCTTGTTGTCTTGGTTGCCTCATTAATTCAAGAACTCATTTGTTGTAACTGTACATTTAGTCATTTAATCTAATTTACTTTGATTGGAGATGGTAATAAATATAATGAATAAGCTAGTTCCAGAGTTAATCAGTGAATCAGTGTTTGCTTCAGTTCTCTAATTATGCAAGTATTTTATTTACATGTTTTTTTTTATTATCCTCAGTGATGGTACACCTTCACACTGGCAGAGAGAAGAGGCTTTCTTCACATGACTGATTTGATGATGTGGGTCAGCTTAGATTATTATCGATCCGTTTGAATTCATACGCAAACTTCGTAGTTAGAACATCCTCTTTCAACACACAGTTCAAAATCAGCTAGTTGTGTAGTCACAGTACCTACACATGCATATTAGCACATGGCATCATCTAACAGTTTACTACTCTATTTGAAAAGAGTTTCTAGTACCACTGGGGCCAATACAAACTCTTTACATAACCAAGGTTTGTGGTTTAATCCCTCATGTCTAACAAGTAATTTCTTACTCTGTAATTTTCTTGACACCAAGTACCTTTAAACCTCCTACAGTCTATGGCCATGCATTTATAAATAATAAATTGGATAGCCTCTCCAGCCGGACTTTGTGCAGTCAGCTTTTGTGTATGAAATAGATTGCCTGGACTCTCATGAGAGCGTATTGTTTTTTCCACGGTATCATCTGAAAGCAGTTTACCTGCCGTTGCCATTTCCCATTATGTTCCGCTATATATTCCATTATTTTCCCGCCGCTGTTTGTTTGTTCTGCTTGCAAGCAGCGCCGAGCTGCATCAGCCCAGTGTCAAACTCAGCCCTTTCCTCCAGGGACGACGCATTAGGACCACTGTACCACGTCTGCTTTGTCAATTACAGCCATTTCTTATTCACAGGATGGAGCAGGCCGTTAAACCCGCTGCCATCACCTGTGTTCCCCTCTATCTTTATTGTTCCTTGTGTGTCATGTTGCCCCATCTCCCTGCACTCCTGCTTCTCATTGCATCTAAAGACAGCTCATTTAGTTTTTTTTCCTGCATTTCCTCTGTGTGTTACCTTGTGGCTGTTTGGCAAAGCGTCTAAAGAGAAGCCAACATGCTTTGATCAAACAATCACCAAACTAAAAAGCCACCCAGTAATTTTAGTTGAATTCCTGCTTCAGACTGTGGATGCTGCACTGCATTTAGAGACTTTTGAATTCCAATAGTTCTCCTGCAGTGATATTGTCGTCATCATCATCATCCCATGGAAACTTCTATCCTCCTCTAAAACAACTAATCTCAACATAATTATTAGCTGTGTCCCAGTTCCATCATTTTCTACAGTATGTACCAAATACTTTACTTTCGTTATTGTACAAAAGATTTATACTTCACTGTTTTGTATTCACAGGAAATCAAGTGTTTATGGAAATCGGTCAAACTGTGAACTTGATGATAGATGTAGATGAATAAAAAATGTTTTTTCTATTATGCCTCAAAAGTGGTTATCAAACACACATGCCTACTGCTAATGGAGGAAGAAAAAAACTTTAATGTCACTATAGTTTTTGTAACTATACATTAAAAATACAAATATAATATAATTAATACAGAAACTATATATACTGATACCGTTGTATCAGTGATATGATAAAATCATCCAACCGATATATGGGTCCGACTCTAATGTGCAGCATGTTCAGCCTGCATGGTGCAATCCTGATTGCATTTCTTTTCCCAGGACCCCCTGCTGATATCTGGTGTCTCACTGCTGACATGTATTGTTCAAATCACTGGAGATATACCATTTTGTCATCAGCACTGTCAAAATTTTGACACAATAATAAAATCATGAAGACAGGCAATTTTCTTTTTTGACTTCCCGATGTATGAGATTTTGTGTCCTTTTCTCTATGCAGGTATTTCTCAGTTTTTTTTTTTACGATCTTCTCTCTCTCTGTGAGCAAAGGCTTTAGCAGTGTGCCTGCTCAGGTGTTGCTGAACTTATGTGTTATGCATTTCACCTACACCTCTGCATTGCTGCGGCTCATAAAGACGAGGTGGAATAAGGAGGGAGTGATGACAGGCATTTTGGTCCAGCCAGTGATCTTCAGTGCTGAAAGGGTTTTGTTGGCCCAGAATTGAAGTTATTATCTTGCACACATCAGGATTGTGAAATTGATTCAGCTTGATTGTTTTGCTCAAAGAGACAGGCCTCTTCTGTAGACCACAGCACCCTGACAAGTAATAACTTGAGTTGTTGTTTAGAGCATATGTTAATAGGCATTTCAACAGAGTAGTTCCTTGCAAATACTGTTTAAAGAAGAGCGAACAAGGAAGATTGATGTTATTTGTGGTTCACTGAAGAAGAGAATGGAGGATGTTGTACTTTCTTAGATTACTAAAGACCACAGAGCTACTTTAGGTATTTTTGCCTGCCTGTCTTTACACAGGGCCTCCAAAAAGGCGTACTGGACATATTGTATGTGGAATTTTGAGTTTTTTGGAGGGTCTTTTGAATGAGTGTATTTAACATCAAGAAAAAAAGATGCACAGAATGACAAGTCACACTGAGGTCTGGAGAGTGCTGGTTTTAGTGATATTGGGGTGATATACACCTTTATGCAGATGATGTTGTTCTTTGTTTAATCTGTCTCTGATGCCCAATGTGCACTGCAGTACACAGATTACAAAGGATTATTTATTTATTTGTTTATTTTTGGTTGGTTATGGCTGGTGAAATGAGAGCTTAGTATTGGTTGCGGTTGTGTCTATAAACAGCTTGGGAGGTGATCAGGGAACTAAAGGAGTCCCTAGGACAGATTTCTGTCCTGTGACCAATTAAAGATTTTCCAAAAGGAGTTGGAGGAAGTGTGTTAGAAAGATTTCTGGCATACTCACACTGTTGTAACAATGACCCTGCCATGGATGAATGATTTGATTTGGTGTGCCAGTAGACTCTTATACACATTGATGATAGCAAACTTTTTAATGTGGAGACATTTCTTTATGGTTAAAAAATCATAAACAGTATTGCAGTGATCAATTGAGCATACTGTCCTGGAGTACTATCAGTTTTACAGTTGGCAGTGTTCGTGATCATTTTTAGAGTGAAATGAAAGAGGAGGTCCTGTTTGTGTTTGTGGTACACAAGGATTGTTTGATCATTAAGAGCGGCAACCGCGTTTGGCTTGATTTCTCCAGACCGCCGGGCTCATGGGAGTGCATTGATCTGGAGAGGGATTGCACATACACCAAGTTATCAGAAGGCAATGAGCCACAGCCAGCAGCAATTTTCAGTAGAAATGTGTTAGAAATGCGATTGGTGTGGGCGGTTGGCTGAGTATACGGGTGAGCGTTTGGTCATTTGGGGTTTTTAGGGTGGTCGAGAAACCATGCAAAAATGTGTTGCTTTTCTGTAATCTTTCATTTACCTCCAAATTTAGTGGTGTGCCTCGCTTTAATATTTACTGCTACCACTTCACACTATATTTGTACCCGTGCATGTATTTGTAAGTATGCTATGGTCATACAAACTTAAGTTAAGTGAATTTTAAAATGTGAATTTGTGGGTAGTCTTTGATCTTTGAAATGTGCACTCAAGAAAGCTTTTGACTTGCTGAGTTTTATAATGTGGCCTTAATACATTTTCTCCTCTTTTCATCTCCTCCTTTCTTCTTTTCTTCCTCTCCCCTCTCTCAGGTGCTGAAGGGCAGTAAAAAACTTTGTCTCTCAGTGCGTTCAGTCGGCCGGATTCCAGGTGGCTATGTCACCAACCACGTTTATACCTGGGTCGATCCTCAGGGTCGGAGTGTGTCCCCTCCTCCTGATCTGCCTGAGCATCGGAGTGCCACCTTAAGAAGAACTGACAGCCAGCGACGCAGCAACATGCAGCTACTGCAGGAGGGAGACGAAAAGAAGGTGAGACTTAACATTGGAAACAAAATACTTGAGTGTTTCACTGTCTGTTTTACACAAATCTGTGGTACCTTCAAGGGTAAAAGTAAAATATTTAAATTTTGAACCACATGTCCCATGTAAATTGTGCATAATAAAGATCTTTTAAAGGTGGTCATGGCATAACCCTTACGTCCGTTCTGTACATTTACCAGCAAAGAAAATGTTCTACCAACATATTTGCATGGATTATCTCAATCCATGACATTTATTGCTCAAAATAAAATTATTCTTGTAATGTGTCTTGGCTAGAAATATGCTCCTTCTGGCACTGAATAACAGGTTAAAGTAAAAAAAAAAAAAAGTGGTGTAAATAAGGTTCTGTCACTGTAGAGACCCAGGTTTCAACATCTGTGTCCTAATATATTTCAGACAACAAATAAATCAGGTATTTTGCAGAATTATGCTTCAGTTATATTTTCAATGCACAATTTTAGTAGTTTTTATTTGGATTGACATCAGGTCATCAGCTGGTTCTGTCATTTGTGGATACTGTGACTTCTAACAGTCCAGGAGAGTAAAAATAAATCATAATAGTAATACTCAATAATGGACAAAATATGATGGACACTGTAATAGAAATTCAAAAACTAAAACAATAAAGTTAATTGGACCTTCAGTACCACAAAACTCCACCCTGTCACCGCCTCATGACCTGCAGGGAAGGAACTGTCAGAGCTGTTAAAAAGATTTATTACACTACAACTTTCAATTTTTCAGCAGCTAAAAGCTACACATTAATCCTGACTGCTTCGCTTCCATTAATACAGGCTGTACTTATTGCTGTGCTGATAACGTTAAGAAAATATCAGTTCAGTTCTTTTTGGCTGTTTTTAGCTTCCCTGCTCTTCCAAAAAGGAAATTAATATCCAATCCGGAAAGTTAGCCGCTTTCAAAGATGTGTCATTTAGAATCAAAACGGGCACAGCTGCTTGTCCGTAATTTTCAGGTATTGGCGCTGAGAGAAAATCTGCATCATCTTAACATTTTCAATCCTCATTCCATTGGAGTTGCCTCCAGCTCTGCAGTTTAGGAGTGATTAAAAAAGCTCTGCTCTGCATAAAACTAGGACACAGTGCCAGTGCCTTTGATTCATAGCAGCAGAAGGTCAAAACTGCTGCTGCTATTATTTTGTGCTTTAACTATATGTGCTATAGGTTGGCATGTGGTGATCTGCTATGACAATGACCTAATGGTTCACCCCTTGTGGGGAAGTGTGCTAAATGTGAGGGAATTTTTGACTCTAGCATGCCACATATGGAGTTACACAGGGTCAGACGTATGTATGTCACTATAAGGATAGTGTTAACTCTTTGTGTTGTGAGAGATATTGACTTCTGTCCTTGAGACACAGAATAGCTATATGTTTGTGTTTAGGAAACTGAGCACCAATCTGATCATAACAATAGTGAGCAAGGTCACTCCCTAGACACAACAGATAGGTACATAACATGTTGATAAATCTTCCATTCTTGATCATGCTTCAATAAACCTTTCAGCATGATATCTTAGACCCCTGTTTACTTACCGTCTCCACTGACTGAACTGACCACTGATGAAGACATTTCTCTACAAACACTATATACAAACCAGTTTGTAGGTGAGTTACTATTCAGTTTTATGATGAGGCACATTGAAAACAGGTGTAAGTATTCAGTGAGCAGTCTGACAGGCTTGGAAACCATGTTCAAGGCTATCACAGTTTCCCACTGTCGCTATGGTTACAGTATATCTCTTAGCTATTTTGACATTAGCAAGGTGGAGTAAGTTTAGCTCAGTTTAGCTGTTCTTACATGCAGCGCCGAGTTCACTCATTATAATATAAGAATGCGGCCTCAGATTTCATTGCTTACAAAACAGAGGCACCAGACCGCTGGGACTCCTTTTAGAGAGAAAGAACATATTGAATCCACGATAACAAGCTGATGCCAGAGAACACTTTGGGCCCAAAGAACTGATATGTGCTGCCAATAAAAGAGGGATGAGTCTGGTGATTAAAGCTACTCTCCATGTCCTGCATAAATGTCACACAGAACCTGAATGCTGCTATATTCCAACTGAACAAAGGTGGCTGGCTTACCTCCAATAAGCAGATAGTTATTAAAACAAGGAGAGATGCAGCCCCATATGCACTGAATGAAAGTAAGATTTCTGTGCCAGATGCCAAACCTACGCCAGCGGTAAAATAAGAGGGATGAAACTGATACTGTTCAATGGAGATATTTGCATATATGTCATCTTGTAGTCACCAGGGTGAAACTGATTCCCCTTTTCAATCTTGGCAGACAGCTACATTAGGATCAAACCAAGGAATCAAGGGCCTCATTGTGATGAAGGAAAATGTAGAATTTAAAGTCTGGCACAGCTAAGCCAACGATGAAACTCTCCCAGTGGACCAGTATAGACTTTACTTTGATCCAAATGTATATTTTGAAAATGCTTCAAAAAGTTCATAGAGGACGCAGAGAGTTTTTAATGTCATGCAGAAGTTCAGGGCTTCATTATAGGATGAGTATCCGGGCAGAGAGAGAGAGAGAGAGAGAGAGAGAGAGAGAGAGAGAAGGTCAAATCTAAACTTTAAGATGTTTTAAAGGTCAGTGTGTAGCATTTAGTGGCATCTGTGAGGTTGCAGATTGCAACCAAATAGCTTGCATCACTCCCCTTTAAAACGTACAAGTTAGCCTTGAAAAACGCGAAAGGTCCTCTTGAAAGCCAGTGTTTGCTTTGACTGTTCTGAGCTACTGTCGAAACATGACGGCTCAAAATAACACACTAGAGGAACTCAAAGGAGGTCGAGGAGGAGCCGCTTCCTCTGTAGATATAACAAGCTCATTCTAAGGTAACAAAACACAATGATTCTTATTTTTTATACACTATTGAAATCATAGTTATGAATATGATATTTCATTTTCAGTAACATTTTGCCAATAGACCACCCTAAATCTTACACACTGGACCTTAGAGTTAAAATTCTGAAATAAATGTATAAAAAGGTGGCTCAGGTGGTCGACCTTAGAAGATTATTGACTTTAGAAGTTTATTGAATTAAGTGAGCTAAAGACTAAAGGATCAAAGCTTTAAAGGACCCCATAGTGAAATAACCCAAAGGCACAAAACAAAGACAAACAGATTGTCTGACAAAATCAATGCCAGTGGGAATAAGGGAGTTTGATCAGACAAATTTTTACATAGATTAAGGCGGCAGCTGGGAGATAATGTAGCTGTGTATATATGCTGTACAGCTACAGTTCAGTTATAGCTATAGCTGGTTCTCTAAGTGTGATGTGACTAAAATGTAATTGAGTCAATATTAAAGACTCCTTAAAGACCAAAGATGAGTTTTAAGTCAGAATTCACATTGACAGGCTAACATTGTTCCAGCTAACACATGATACCAGCAAGTAGAATGTTTAGTTGCTGGGGATTATGCCTTTCTCTGCAGTTTCTCTAGTCAGACTCACTCTCAGTGAGACGTGTCAGGTCCGCTGCACTGTGAAATATGTCCCATTTTACTTTGAAAACTTATCTCATTTGTACAGAATGCAGGGAAGTAGGATTGGACGTTGTCATCAATCAGATCTAGTAGATGGATTATCGGCTAATTGCTTCTTCTTGATTATAGCTCAGCTGCACCAACTAAAACATAACATATTTTAAAAAGCTACAAAAACACCTTCACTTTTGGAAACGCAAGATCTGAACATTCATCCATAAGTTGTGTGTCTTCTAGAAAAGGATGTAAATAGATAGATATTGCTGTGTTTACTCTACTACCTTCAGCTTTCTGTTAAATATACGTTGCTTTATTTATCTCAGCATCTTGAGAAATCAGTTCAGTTTAGTCTTCATGTTATCAAGTTGCTGGGATGGTTTCAGTATTAACACAAATGTTGGTTAATTCAGACAGTTTCATGGTCCTATATGAGGCAGAATTTTTGGCTTTAAGATAACTGAGTATACCCATATCCACATAATTTATGATGATGATAATACTAATAATAATCCAGTCCTATATCCAGGAAGTCTGACGTGACTAAAGTACAAGAATAAATAACTTGGTAAACAGAATTTTTCACTAGAATCCTTTTGGCACAGTCATACATTTTCTGTAGGTATCATCATAGTAGCAGAACATTTAATTGGATGCTATAGCAGAGATATTTTGTAGTCTACCCTCTCTGCAATATTTCCAGTTGATGGATTATTTGAATTCAAACACATTAATTTATTGTCTGCTCTGTTTATCAGGGGGAGTGACACGAATGAGCCTTGTAAACAAACTGATTGACCAATTTAAATAGTCATTCCTCCAATCAAGGCAAATTCAGCCTCCTCGTTAATGGCTCTGAGTCACAGCTTCTAAGTAGCTCCTGAGGCTCTTTATTTTCTGCCGGCAAATTCCGGCTCCGATCAGAGCTGTCATTTCTTTCGTGCATTGTGTTTCATGTCTCCATTTCGGTTTGAAGAGTCCAACAGCTTGGGTGAATCTGGCAGCCTGTCAGGATACACAATGGAGATCTCAAAATGCCATTTAAAATGCTGATATTTAAGAAGTGTCTGGTTCACCCAATTTTTAGATATTTAACCCCCCGCTTCTGCCTTCTTTATCTGTTTGTCTGTCTGTCTGTCTTTAATAGGTCAACTTGGTTTTGGATGACGGCCGGTCTCTGGGTTTGATGATTCGGGGGGGAGAAGAATATGCTTTGGGTATTTACATCACCGGAGTGGACCAGGGCTCAGCAGCAGAGTGTGGAGGACTCAAGGTATCACTTCAATATTTTACTTACTGTCACACACACTGTACACACACTTATATATTTTAAGAAAGAATTTAATTAGTTTAGTTTTGGTGACTAGATAGCAGTACAATATTTATATATCCAAATTTTGTGACACCGTATGTGCTGGACAAAGAACTGCTCATTGTTTATAACTTAAAGTTGATGACCATAAATGGAAACATAAATGATTAGCGCATGACTCAATGGCTAAATAATGGAGTTAAATATTTTTTCCATAAACAAATCCTATAGCAACATCTTAGCAACTACTTAGCAAGCAAGTCAAAAGCCTAGGAAACCACTGAGTCATGTATAGAACCCCTTTTGAACCCCATCAAAGCCACCACCTCCTTAGCCACCATTCACTAATGCTCAAGTACTTGACTAGTACAATCTTAGCAACTATTCAGCCAAAAAGTTAAAGCCAAAAGAGTTAAAATAATTTTATCATTTGTGCTTAAAAAGCTTTATTTTTTGACCTAAAGGCACATTTCTCTGCTGTTGGAAGCAAACACAGCATTTTGTGTGCCAGCTCTTAACCCACTAACAGAGGGCTAATTCTGTATACAGGGGCTTTCACTCCAGACAGAGGAAGTTTGCGGCTTGTGTGTCACACCTCGTTTTACTGGCTTGCAGAGGCGACCAGCTCTAAACACTTGGCACCTCCAAATGTATTCTCTCTGGACAGCTCTCTGACAAGACAATTATGAAAATAGTGTTGACCATTGAACTAATTAATTGATTAACTTTTCATTTTAGCTGTACTCAGTAACTTCTTTAAACTTCTTTTGAACAAATTAATTGCAAATCATTAACACTAGATATGGACTTTCATGTGCAGCTTAATCGTCTTCAGAACATGTAACCTTTGTAGGTACAAGTGATTGTCAAGTTTAACATGCTTCATTTTTATTTTAAGAAAGCAAGCATTGATTCCTATGAGGAAAGACATTTCTTTTACCTGCTGTCTTTACAAGGATGTCAGAGCACAGGGTCAGGTCCAAAGCAGCCGGTGAGGATTTAATGACATACATTAAAGGTGCAGAACAGCCATCGGGGATCACGGTGTGTCAGCACTGGGCCTGTCTATGATTAGACCTCTCGAACCTGTGGGGCAGCCACTGTCCTCTGTTGGATCAGCTTTGCTCTTTATATCTACTGGTCGTCGTGTCTATATTGCAGACACCAATGAACCAGCAGTGACATTACCTTTTAAAAGTTTCTTTCAATGATTCTGACACAGAGACATGACAACACAGGATGAGTTATTCCAATATGCCACTTTCTTTACTTTAAAAATGGAAGTTTCTGACTGCTTTAGGCTATTCTCTGTCAACCTGCTGTTCCTATTCTTCTTCTTCTGCTTCTTCTTCTTCTTCAGCATATGGGCTATCAAAAATAATTGCTTTAAGGTTTTTGAACAATTTGAAAATAACATATGGTATTCGAATATTTTGTGCTGCGGCTGCAGGCAGTTGGCAATGGAGACATGAATTAATGAATGATAAGGAGACAATAGAATCTGTTTCAGTGTCACAAACATACAACGTGGGGCACTGTAAGTAATTTAAACTTGTGGGTGTTGAGAGAAACTCTGTATAAGGTGCTGCGGCCTCCTCGGCCACCTGTACTTCTATCTTCGCATCTGTGAATGCACTGAATATGTAGTTTGTTCATAGTTGTTTGAAAATGCAGGACAGATGTATCATACCAGATGCAAACCGTGTACACGCTGATCTTTTCATTTTCAGGTAGATAAATATCTATCCTTTGAGTGCACAGCTTTGGTTGCTTTGCTTACAGATGTGTGTTTGTCACAGTGACATGGCAACAGAAGGAGAGTTAGGATGGACGTCTCCTCCCCTGAGCCCTTCATCTCATGCCTGTTAGTGATCAGCCTGTCAACCAGCCAATTACACAGACTCAGCATAGCATCTCGGTGTGGAGTGTTGTTCTCAGCTAGAGAGGCTTTTTAATAAAAAGAGGTTAAAGAAAAGACAGGAGGTAGAAAAGGCTTTAATATCCTGTGATGTGACATGTGCTTTTTTTTATGTTCCCGGTTTCCCCCTCAAGTTCTTTTCTGTATTTTCACATGAACTACTTAATTCTGCTTCCTGTGCTGTGATGTGCATTTTAAAGAATGTGTTTTGGAAACTGTCAAGTTTTCAGAGCTGGATTTTTTATTTTGTCCCAATTTTCCCCCCTTCTCTCTGTTTTTCTGCTCAGCAGCTTACTACTGAGCTTGAATTTCATCATTTAGATACATGGATACATGACAGTATAACCTCCACTGCAAGCAAGCACATTCATGTTTGAGCATAGGTTTCAGTGAAAGAAACAAAACACATTTCCCTGACTGGTGTTGATTTCAAGTGATGCTACAGTAGACACCTGGCTTTACCCACAGGGCCAAATGCCAGGCTCTGTCTCAGCAGAGTGAGGGGGAGGTCGAGAAAGAGTAAGAGAAGGAGAGAGTGCACAGCCATAGGCAACCTCCCACAGTCAGGCAGAGGCACAGTTTGCATTGTGTGTGCACACAGTCACTCAGGTAGGCAGGAGATAGGCGAGACATACAGATCTCTAAAATAAATCTCAGGTCATGGTATTTAAAAATACTGAGCTGAACTAGCCATCAGGAACACATCATTAAAATGAAAATCGAACATACCTGTAGAACATATTATTTCTCCAAGGAGATAATTATTATGTATAACCACCCCTATTGGCATCGGTAGCATAGTCACTGGTACCACTTGTTAGTGCCACAGGCAATGTCATTAAAATATCTGCTCTGTAAATAAAAGTCCTTCAGGATATTTAGAAAATAAATCCACTAGGATTTATATTGAGTGTGTGAATCTAAGCAAGACCGAAAGAAATTCTATCTAGCCATGACAGGTCCACTGAAAATGGCTGCTTTTGTAAACCTGGCGATGTCACACCAAGTCTGAAACTAACTTAAAGCCCATAATCCACATTAATGCATTCTAACTTTTTACACCAGGGACTCTGTTGCTTGGGCACATTTGTTTTGGACACATGACATGAACAATAACTACATAGTAATCAGATTTTTTTTTTCTGACCTGTAAAGGCCTTACATACACCTTATAGACATGTAAATGTGGAGAGATGGTGGAGTGATGGGCAGCCATGTGGCAGTGCCCTGGGAGCATTTAGTGGTTTAGTACCTTGATGAAGAGCATCTGCAGTGCCCAGGAGGTGAACTGGCACCTCTCCAGCTACCAGTCCATGCCCCATACTTTGGTCTATGATGGACTTAAACCAGCTCAGTCCCTACAGATTGAGATACTGCCCCCCTGCAGCCCCACTTCTGTGGTCAAATGCAGTTAGTCGATTGCAATGACGTTTTGGTCCTCAAATTAAGCTGCCAGGTTGCCTTGTTGGAATCTAGAGAGCAAAAACAACTGTTTACCCAGCTGTAAATGTTTTAAATAAAAACTTCATTTTTAGAAAATGTGTAAAACATTAAAGTTAACATTGATTTATTCATGCCCTGTTGTCGGTGTTTCTATATCTGTGCCAGGAAATGGCACCACTGTTAACATTTGGATGACGAGCCTCCTGCTGTCTCTAGAGACCGGGGTTCAACTCCCAGCAGGCAGGGAAGCTGCACTGCTCTCAGATGAAATGCATCATCTCTTAAAAGGACATCAGCTCGTGTGTAACAGGGTGATTCATAGTGTTTGATCATCTTAAACTGCCTGTACCACTTGTGCACAGAAGGATCCCTGTGTGGTCATGATGCTACAAGCTGTCTAACAACTTCCTTCACATTAGCCTAATTCTGCCAGAGTGTGGTTGTACCAGCAACCTTACCGGTCAGAGTCATGTCTCAGAGGGATGTATAAGAGAATATATACACTTTTCCGAAGGAAAGTCCTCCTCATCCTTTTTAGGCCTTTAATGAGACTTTTTGGCACTGTGAGTAATTACTTTCAGAATCACCAACAGTACAGATAATCGATTCAGACACTTATCAACCAAATTATATTCACTGGTTCCAGCTTCTCCCATCTTCTTTTATGTTATATACAGTATGTATGTTTTGACAAGTGTATGTCACCTGGTGATACTGACAAATCAAGACATTGATTTTATCGCACACTTTATTGACAATTAAAGGGGAATGCAATCTGTACATTTTTCCAAATGTCATTTTATTTAGAAATACAATGACACATCCTGAAATGTTTGTAACTGAGCTTGATGAGTAGGTGGACTGACTCTGCAGTCATCTATATGTGCATAAGAATGTAAGCTGCCATTAAACTTGTACACGTTGATATTTGTATTTCAAAGCATGGCCTTTTACTTTGAGACATCTAACATCTATAAAACATCAGCAAAAGATGGGCAGCCAGGTTTTTGGCATTTCCAGTACACCCCCATAGCTTAGCTTTATTCTTATTTGTTAAAGTGATCTTGTGTGGAGTTTGATTGATGTAGTGATAATAGTTGAGTGTATTAGCATCATGAAGGAATTTGGTAATTTCTAAAAACCTGTGGGCAGTATTCAATAGCCAGTTTTATCCACACCCACCAAGAGGCCCAATGAAATGGAAACTGAAATGAAAATTCAACCTGGGAACTTATTTTCTCATAGTATTGTGTCTAAGTGATGAATGGGGACGATTTTTGAAATGGATTCAATATTGAACAGACAGAAATGCAGCCACAAAATGCACTGCAATGTAATTCTTATGGGCAATTGCATGCAAATCATGTTACATGACACAAACTATGTTTAATCCATAAATTAAATTTTGCTGTTTTTTTTTTTTAAACCTACAGTATTCAGACCACATAATATTGTTATTAAGGGCAGGAAATAATTCATAAAATATAGAGTTCCTATTGAGTTGAGAATCTGTGTGGCGCTTACTTGAAGAGACATTGACCTTCACTTTTCACTTTTAGTCTTTTAAATTAAATGATGGAAAATATGTTTTAAAAAATGCTATTACAACTAATTTAGATTGATATCAGTGAGTGGGTTATATAAGTTGTAGAATATTTCTCACATAGTGAGTCCCATTTTGAATTCCCTCTGTGCTACAGTCTACAAGGTACTAAGCTACTGCAGAGAAGCTTTTTTCCCCGTCTTGTCAGATATCTTTTTTCAGTCACTGGCTTTGGCAGGTTTGCCAATATGAAGCAGAGAAGGATGCACATCTAAAGCTGAACCTAAACTTGCATTTAGTCTGTTGTTTGTAGTTAACTGAATAATTTATTATCTTGGATTTGAACCAGATTCTCAGATCTTTCAGAAAAAACAAAGGTAGGGGAGTAAAGAAATATAGAGTTTGTATGGTTCTGTGAAAATAACAGCAAAAAGATGGTGTGTTTGTGACTAATGACAGCTTACTTCAGGTTACTTAACTGTGTCACATATATCTTCTGGGTCAGAGATATGATAGAATATCAAAGTAACTTTATATAGGGCTTAAAATGAACTGGTGCTCCAATTATTCATAATTCACCGGGCATACTTTTCTATACAGTGTTTATAAACAATATTACTCTCTGCACTACGGAAATCTGTTATCTTGTTTTGAATGTTTCCTCTCATCCTGTTATGTTTGAGTTTATCTTACTGTTTTCTTTATGGCCCATCCTCCAGCTGAACATATTTTTAGACTATTTGTGGTTCGTCTTATGGTTTTAACAACAAGCTCTCAAATGTAAAACTTTTATATTTGGAATAAATCTTTATTTTTATATTGAAAGACAAGAGATCGTTGAGTAACCCAAGACAGTATTTGGTGAACCAGAACTTTGATATTATAAATACTAAAGAATCTATAATTGTGATTCATTCAGCTTTAGTATAAACCATTTTTTCCCTAAGTTTTTCCAAGCACAAAAAGAGCCGAGCAGCTGAATTTAAATGCCTGTTATGTGATAAGTCAGAGGGATCCATTGTGCATTCCAAATAGTGTCACAAACATCCTCAGGGCACTCGTACAAACTAAAGACGTCTCTGATTGTCAGCACTCAGCAGGAGAAGAGGTTTTCTCATCACTGTCTACGACGCCGCTGCTTACATTCGGCTCCTTACCCTGCAGCACACTGTCTTCACTGTCTGTGTCTATACGCTAGGTTTTCATCTGGCCTGTGTGACAATGATGGATGACTTATATCACTTCTAGGGTTCTACAATAATCACACCACCAAAGTATCACCTTCTCGTCCTTCAGTCTTAGAGAAAATGAAACCTCGGTTGCGTAAATGTTACTACACGGCTTTGCTCTCCTGCCACCTCTTCTTTTGATGGTCATAAAAACCTTTGCTGTTACATTTTTGACAGGTGTTTAGCATTAATGTGGCTTTGCAGCCAAAAGCAACTTTGATTTCAAAACAAATTGAGAAAATGGGTCTACATGCAAATGTGTGTGTAAAAGCATTTGAATATACTGTATGTGTGTAAGTTTGGATTTTGTCTCATTACCAAACTTCCCCATATTGCATCTCAGCCCACTCACTGCAATCTAAAGGAGGAGAAAGGTCAGCCCTGCCCAGTGCCCTTCTATTGACATCTGCCTGATTTGGTTTAATCTAATTAAAGCTGAGAAAAAAAGGGCATGCCTACTGTGATGTCAACACATGAAGGTAACACTGGATACTCTTTAAATTCTTTAAGACGTATTTAACAACTTCTGTTTCCTTTTGTGGTACATTCATCAAGCATATGGTAAACTCATAAATAAGGAGATTTAGCTCAAGTCAGCAAGTTAGAATAAATGTGTTCAGCCACTTTTTTATTATTCATTACAAACACATGCACAAAAGCTGTATATACACATAGGTCACATCTAAGTGAATAAAGAGAGTGCCAAACACGTAGATGGATTAAAGCCATATATTTTCAATTTGCACAGGGGTGATTTTCCATCCTCTCCAATGATAGAGCAATCCTGCTGAAAGAGCACAAAACAAATCAGTACTTGGCAAGAAACAAGGTTCAGGTGTGTGTGTGTGTTTCTCTCTAACTATAATACATAGCCTAAATTATTTTGTTTTAGTCTTCTAGACAAGGAAGACGTATTATTGCAACAAAATGAATTTTAACTGCTGACTGTGTAAAAGTTCAGCTCTTGTGTGACCAATGATTCTACTGATTGTCTGAACTTTTGGCACAGTACAGGATACTGAAGTGAAATTGAAATCTCATGTCATTTTCTTGCCACAATCAGAAAAAATAATGCTTGGAGCTCCTCAGGGATTGATTTTAGATCCCATCTTTTTTTGATTCAGTTATCCCTTTTGGCCATATTATGCATACATTGACCCCCAAATAATTCAACCAAGCCATTGTTGATGAATCCTTGATTATATGGGTTTGTTGTAGAAATTAATTAATTAAAAATCAGGGCAAACTTGGTCTAATACTACCTGGGGATTTAAAACTTTAGACTCTTTCAGCTAATGAAAAGATGTCAGAGACTAAAGAATCCCATTTGATCATATGTGATGCTGACCAGCCTTTGATGTTAAAAAGAGTTGTTCACTTTATTTTTTACTCTGTCAAAAAGTATTTTCAAACTCATCCAGCATGTTAAGCTACTGAAAGGGTCAGGAGAGAATTCAGTTTGATTCACTTTACTTCCAGTTCACAGAAAAAGATAAAAGGGTATAAAATAGAATAAAATAAATAGCAGCTCCTGGGGCAGTCCTGGTGGCTTTTTTCTTTATAGGTTTGAAATTCACCTGGATTCTTTTGTTGCTTTGTTACCTTTCTTCCCACCTATCTTGTCTGCGTCTTTTCACTGTGAGCAATCTAATGAAACAGAAATGCCATAAAAGTATAATATTTAAAGGAGCATGTCTTCATAAATGGTATGGTAAGCTCTTACTTTTTGATCTCTGCCAACTCCTAAGGGAAATATCTGGCTGCTAAATGCTCCACTGTGTTTACAATGTTTTACAAGCTAGTCACCAACTTTATCTGTTTAGTGATGAGCAGGTTTTTTTGTTTTTTTTTACTGAAGACAGCATCCTACTGCAATTAAAAACTAAAAGCTGAGCTGAAACAGTAAGGTTTGGTATAACCGAAAATAGATAATAGATAATAAAATTAGACATTAAACAAAAGCAACAAAAGATTGAAGATTTTAGTTTTCAACTGACTGTTTATCTTTCAAGTTGTGACTTCTCAAATCCCTAAATAAGGATTATTTCACAAACATGTAAAATGTAATAATTACAGCAGTTTTAAACAGTCAATTAATGACTAAGAGTTGGTAGAAGTCTTACTGAATGAGGGTAGAGAAAACTAAATGCAATTTAGGTTGAATGTAAGTCAACAACTGAAATAGCAACCTGTGCTGCGTTTTTGTTCATCTCATCACATTTACCTCAGCAGCTCCCTTGTTTTGTACATGTGCACTTCATTCTTTGACGAAAGGAGGTGAAAGCTGACGTACAAACAGCGGCAAGGCACTGCAGTGTAGACATTCAGGTTTTGAACAAACGTGGATCATCTCTTCCAGTGAAAAAAAAATGGAACGTGGTTTCTCAGAACTACACTTGTGAGAAACATTGAGCACATAAACATAAATATGTGTGACATTTTGTTGAACTCCAACTTCATTTTAGTGTTTTAATATCACTTTTGACATCTGCAAATGTCAAAATTGATCACAGTGTTTGGTTACCACACGACAGGCAGTGGTAACAGAAATTCTCTGTCTTGGTGTAGCTGATAAAGGGATTACAAACATAATTTGTTTTTATAGTTAATGAGTAGTAGAGCAAATGAAGAAAAGAAAAATATGTGAACAGTATTACAGAGTAGAGGAAAAAACATTACAACAGGATTTGTCTGAAATTACATGTCAAATAGTTGCTGATAAGAACAACTTAGATTAATGTAATGTTGCCAGAGTCGAGGAGGGAATTTATTGTCCCTTGAGGGGAACTTTTCTTAACTTGGTGCTACTGCTGTTGAAGGAAATATCAAAACAGGATTTAGCAGACCTAGACTGAAATATTAAAATCCAGGAGAACAAACAGCAGCATCAGTACAGACAGAGACACAGTGCAATGCTAACATTTTATGCTTTTATGCCATGAATTCCTTTTTATGTCAATAAATTGAGGCTTAAAATAAGTACAGCTAAAATAATAAACACTGTTAAATCCATGGTCAGTCCTTTGTATTCATTTGCTAAACATCCCAATGAAATAATATATACCATTGCTTCTGACATACAGTAACCAAGCAGACACAATGCAGGTCTTTTAATCATGCATCTGGGTCAAGTACAAATGCTAAACAAAAGAAGAGACATGCACATAAAAAAGAACATATGTAAATGCAATTCAGAGAATCATTTGTATATAAATACAAAATTGTGTACTTGTTGTGAATGATGGACAATAATCACCCAGGAATACAAAATAAAGCACATAATAACATCCATGCTACATTAGATGACATAGATAAATAGATACATGGCAGTAATATTACCTGGCATTGTGCCAAACAATAAATAATGCTAATATAATCCCAGGTAAAGAGAACAGACACAGACACAAGTGTTTGCGCACTGGCCTCCTCCAAGGACAGGCATTAGCAATGAGCTGACATTAGCTAAAAATAATTTAAAGCAACGCAACAGGCAATTGCTTGCACTGTCCTTGTGTCCGTATGTACCCTTGAAAAAGAAACAATCATAAACTGATCTTCACGCCATAAAAATATGCTGATTGCCACAATGCATATGTTAAATATCATTGCTCCAGTAATATGTCAAAGCTGCAGGTACACATTGTACAGTAAGAGCTGTGCATTCATGTGTCTGTTGTGTGGAGTGGAAATGGGCTCTGCATTAGACTATTTCTCGCTGCACAGCTGGAAAGCACTTTAAAGTAAAGCAAGCCATTTATTTCTACTTATTATAGATATGTGACTGTGTGCCCACACCAGTAGAAAAACCCCACTGTGCTGGAGGAAAAGAAAAGGCAGTTCGTTGTTTCCCACTTTAATAAACATGAGATTTAAATACGAGTGCACCCACTGTGGACCACACAGACAACAGAAAAGTGTGATTGCTACCCAGAGGCTCATTGATCAAAGTCCAGCCCGTTGACAGGCACCTGGGCTTCCTCATTTTCCCAAATCGCCAGGGACCATTTAGTAGTAAATAACAACTGCTATTCTTCACAGAAAAAACATGTCAGTTTGCCCACTTTCTTTTTCTTAGTGTTTAAAGCTTTTTATTTAAATTTTTGGCTTTGTTCTAAAGTGTTTGTACTTAGCAACACAACACAACACAGCAAGGCAGCTTTATAGTGATTAGTTATAGTTATTAAAGTTAACAAAGAAAAAATAAAGAAAAAGAAAGAAAAAATAAATAAAAAGGAGAAGTAAGGAAAAATAAGCAGTTGCCCTGTCAGAAAATGAAACTACACTTTTCATGGTTAATTCACTGGGCAGGCAGTATTGTTGAACTAATTTCATAGTTTGGTTCCGTATGCTTGGTTTAAACGGCTCAACACAGTGCTAACTTCAAACTGTTAGTGCAAAATGTTGCTTAGCTCACTGCAAAACTTCGTCTGTCAGGCTCACCCACTATCTTCTCCACGTCGAGAAAGTAATTGCTGTCCTTCAAACATGACCTAAAAATTATGTAAATGTATACAACTAATTTACACTGATAGACAGGAAATATAATTACTGTCTAGATTAGGATCAGTGGCAAAGTTTTGTTTCAGTTTAGGAAGTGTAACTTTCTTATTTTCATGGAGAACTCATAAGTAGGCAGGGTGGGGCACCTATAATCGACCTATAATGACACTGTTAGCTGCCAGAAGCAGATAGAGGGAGTTTTCTACACAACTTTGTTCCTTTATATTCTCTCACCCTCTAGCCACACACTCACACACACACCTGCCCTGAATGGTATGAACACACACTCACTGCCTGTTCCATCACATTTAGAGTCAGGCTAAGGAAGTGAGCAGGAATACAGCTCATCTGTTACTCTGTGATGTGGCTCCTGCAGAGTTCTCTCCACATTATCGGTCGCCCCACTGAGCCAAATACTAGTAATTGCATTGTATCTGCTGGCACAGACTACAGAGTCATAGCAACTGCTTGTCATGCAAATGGCACAGGAGCAAATGGGAACAGCTCTGTGGATTGTAAGAAGGTGCATATCATAAATGTAAACTACACCATTTCTGTGGAAGTGACTGCTGCTAACGGTTCTCTGATGGTCATGTTTGACAGTTGAACAGTAATACACACACACACATCTCACATCGCAATATCCAATAACACAGATGGAATAACTGCCTACCCGATTCCATTTTTCTTCTCTGTGGTCAATTTTTGGACAGTGCACTGTAGTAACACATAAGTCTTTATGTTGTATGTCTCTTCAAGGAATCAAAATATGCACATAAGTGTCTTTTCTCATTTAGAACACAAACATGCCATTTTGTATATCTATAATATATGTATGTATATTTTTCTTAAAATAAGTGAATTATTTTGGCAAGATTGCCATACCCCTGACAAAATGCTAAAAACCTCTTCTTCCAGATGGTCAAAAACACCTGTGGTACAAACAATAACGCCCCCTTCATGCTCTGAGCTCACAGTCCAGGCAGAGCGGCGAACAAACAAAGCTACTATTAGCTAACAGCAGTTTCAAATCTCAGAGAGTTGAGGTGGAGCATGTGCAAGATGGATGATGACGAATCAAACTGAAAATTAGAAAACATTTTGCCCATTAAATATGATCCAGTTTCACCAAAATCAAAGTTAAATAGTTGGTTGTGTACGTCTCGCAGGTCATCATATCTGAAGCACAAAGTTACATACAGTAATGCAAAAACAGACGAACAGGGCGCAGAGTGGGAATGACATCATTCACCTCATTACATTTCAGTGTAGCACTGAAATGATTTAAAATCTGTGATATCATAGTAGTAAGTTATACAGTACTGTTATAGTGATAAAAGAAAGTTTGAAGTTACTATCAAAGCAAGTGTTTCGCAGAAGAAAGTCAGTTTTATTATTGCATTAAATACAGGACTCCTACACTTTGTTATGCAAGTACATATAAATGGAAATTATGTTCACCTGTACTTTCATTTACATAAAGGAAAAGCTATTAATACATTATAATAAGAAAAAGACTGAGAATAAGTGAAAGAAGTGAAAAAAATAAAACTTCTTTTAATTGCAAATCAACTTGTATCCAGTACTTTAAACTATTAAACTATAAAATTATTAAAATGATATCGGCTTGATCTAAGTATTGATATTGTTGTTTTTACTGTATTTCCCTTATTTTATTTCCTTACTTTAACCTGTTTAATATAATAAAGCACCTAAATTATTTATAATTACCTGAAGTGTTTCTCTGTAAGATTAAATATGTGTGACTAATTAAGCAACAATCAAAGTTAAAGTTTGAAAAAAGAAAATTCATAAGTGTTCACAGAACGCTTTGCATTTGATAACGAAAAACAATAACTAAAAAACAATAACAAACATCTGAGTTTGATTTCACTTGTGATATTGTTCAATTCTAAATGATTTGTAATCTTACACCACCTGTTTCCTACAGAGCTCTGTCCACTTCAAACCACAACCCAACAGAGAAATCTCCAAATAATCAGACAGAAATGAGTGCATTCATTTGGAGCTCCATCACTCACAGTGAGGAGCTGCTTAAGAAAATTGATTTTCCGGGCCTAAATTAACCTCAACAGATGTTTCCAGAAAGCTCATATTTCTTACCGAATGAGATTAAACTGATAGTTATAACTGACCCACATTTGAGGTAGAAGTCGCTGTCGCCCCACTGTGTTGTTCTGCGCAGAGAGAAACCATGAAATCTTCTCAGCACAATCCTTTGTCATGCAGAGCAATAACTGTGGCTGAACTGAGCTTTCAGGAGCACCGAACTCACAGTTCAACAGATCCTTCATCCTGCAGACGTGCCTTTCATTAAAACTACTGTAAGCCCAGAACTAAATGGTTAATAGTAACGATAGAGGTGATGTAGGTTGGCTGCTGGGTTTACACTGTTAAAGATGCTCGGTTTGAGGAAGCCTTAGGCCCTGACAGAAAGCGGCTTTCAGAACTCATGTAATTTACTCTAAAATAGAATATCCAACATAAATATGATATTTTTTTCATCTCTAAATAAACTGTCACACTGTTATTGATTCTGTTCAGTGCCTATTGTAGCTTTTTAAGCAGACAAAATAAGATTATCTTTGAGGAAAATATGACCTCCTTCGATTCTTCTCCGTCGAAATTTTTTTTTTCTTACAGTTTCAGAAACTAGTGATAAGGAAACAACAAAGGAACAAAGGAAATGAATTCCTTTAGATGTTTAAAAGGAGTCAGAGAAGGTGATCGGCATACTTTTCTGTGATCTTATTAGGTAAGATATAAACGACTGAAACTCTCATTAAAGTTGGTTGAGGGTGTTCAGTCATACTTAGAAAATGCATATTTAGCTAAAATCTAGATTTTATTCACAGCCATGAACTTTTCTGAACAAGTTGTGAGATGAGCCTGAGTTGTCAGAACTGAACACCAAGACCTCCTCAGTCACTGCTCTTTTTTCATGTCAAACAACTGTTTCCAGGCCTGTCTCCTCTCTGAACTGGGGAGAAAAGGTATTTCTCTAAGGCTTTGTGCTCATTTCAAGAAACTTTTGGGAGAGCAGTCTGACAGGTCTCCTGAGCAATGCAGAGAGAAAAGAAGTGTGTGTAGTTGGGTGTCCTCAAGAAAATATCATTATATATTATTAGAATAATAAGTCTTTAGTATTGTTTGCATTATTTTATGTAACTTTTCTACCATAAAATAACAGATTATAAACCATGTATATGTTACAATAGTGCCTCTGTCATTCCCACGCTGCACCATGTACATCTGTTCTTCCTCTATGTGACTGTGTGCTCTGGGTACAGGTATTTTTGGTGAAACTTGATCATAATTTATGGAAAAATGTTTTCTGTTGCTTTAAAGGCAAATGAAATTTGGGGGTGTTGTACTGACCTTCCTGTGAGACATTCAAAATCAGTTTTCAATCAATTTTATTAACTATGACATTGGTAATGGCATTGGTCTTGCTTACATTAGTTTTTCCAGGCAAATTGAAGCAAAGTTAAGAAAGTACAAAAATTTATGTCTGACTAAAATGCTCTTAATAAGACTCTACAGTCTGCAGCTTTAAGAAGTACTTGGGCACAGTGGGGATCACCAACGTCAATATGATTAATTCTCTGGAAACCATGAATGTCTGTACAAATTTTCATGGCAATCCATCCAATTGTTATTGAGATAATACAGTCTGGAAAGTAGTCAACCAACTGACTGACAGACCTTCCCTGGAACCATGCCGTTAGCAAGTCCCAAAATACACTTCCTCAGGGTGTCTAAACACAGTGAATACTGTGACTAGTGACACCTGAATATACTGTAATAGCATACACCAGAAATCACAGCTTTGGGGAATAGGAGCTGTTCTGACAAAGAAAACATCAGTAAATATTTGACTCACTCCCTGAAAAGAATCTAGAGCACCTTAATATGGAGATGTGGCAGTGACTTATAATGTGCCTTGACTACTGGTTACTGAGGGCATATCTGGGAAAATAAATCATTCAGTATTAAGGTTAATTCACCAGACCTAACAGTAGGGGTAAAAGTAAGCCGGTCCGGTCTGGTACTGCGTACCACTAAAAGATTCAGTGGCCGTACAAAAGCGGCTGCCTGCTATAAAGCCCTCATTCAGAAGCAGTCACGGCCGCACTCTGGCTCCGAAAATAGACCCACCAGCAATATGCAGTCTTAAAAACGACCTTGTCTGTTTAAAAATTCCCTTTAAGTCATTCCGAATAGTTTTCTGAACTGTCCGTGCTGTGTCAGTCCATGCTGGACGCAGCCTTGGCCGGGCATCTGCCTCTCCCCCTCCCCTCGGAGAGAGTCCGGTGGTCTCCTCTGCGCCCAGCCTTTAAACGTAACACACGTTTAACGTCTTTACGTTCGTATTTTAAAATGCATGAAGTGAGAGAGAGATGAAGGTTTTGGTAATAGTACCGGCAATAATTTAAAACTACTTTCACCCCTGCCTAACAGGTAATGCAAGCACTTTGATAATGTATTAATTGTCATTTATCCAGCAAAATTCTGCTTCCAGTTTTACAAATGAGGTTTGTGGCCGTTGTCTGTGTTTCTGTGTTGTATCATTGAAAACTGAATATCTTTAGGACTCAGACAGAACACTTTATTGACTTAACAAGGAACTGACCATTCAGAAACCAATCATTTGATCATTAATTAATAATTGTTGCAGCTGCAGCAAACCTTTCTACGCCTGATTATCAGTGGTCGCCAGTCCAGCACTTAAGAGCAGTTGTTGTCGAGTACCCGTCCTGCTTAAAAACCTCTGAAAGAAGACTCTGACTTGTTTTCACGACGAGCCATCTTCCTGTCAGCATGAATTCTTTGTTAAAACTTGATGTCAAGCATCAGAAAGAGTCCCTGCTGGTCTGACACACATGGTCTGACTTGCTTCCCACTGATCTGCGCTTTGGGCCACTATGATGCAGTTTAACAAATCAGTATGTGGTGGAGGGATTATTTGATGCAGTCTGGGTGTGTGTTGGGTCATTAGTATGCTCAGACAGGATCAGTCAGTCAGGCTTATACACTCAGATTTCACTCAGCTTGTGTCGCTGCACTGCACTTCACTGCTGTCAGAGTTGCATCATTAAGACGTTTTTCCTGCTTCTCGGATCAAGCTGTTTCGAACGAGGAGCAGTGGTGCAAAGTTTTAGGCAATTATCAACATATAACAAATGGTTTCATTTTCCTGTGGGTACTAAAACAATGGAGGAGCTAAATATTCAACACATCAACGTTTTTCAAAATATTTCAAATGCAGCTGACACAGGAAAAAAGTATTGAACACATTAAGAAAAGCCACTAAACTGGCAGATCCCAGATTGATTAGTTCTCCAGACTGTGCTAATTAGAATTCACTGGGTTAGTGCATGTTGGTAGGTTAGTACTTCATTTGTTACATAGTAATGGCACTGGTTATTGATGGATTTCTCAACTCCTAATGGTGCCTATAAGCACTCCAAATGGTGCCTATAATCATTTGGGGCCATTATCGACAAGCAGTTGTTGCTACACAACATTTGGAGAAGCTGGTAGATTGGCAAGCAAATGTAACATGGTCACTTTTTTGTTGAAGGTCAGTCAAGCAGAGTAAATGTATACAAAGTGTGCTCATTGCTCGTTGGGCATTGTTCTAGTTTGGTTTTTTTTGGGTCAAAATACAATCAAAATATAGGCTCTGAACTGAAATTACAAGGGGATATAGGTCTTATATAAATGTATTATAGCTGCATTTCCTGACACTACTTACTGTTTAGAGACTTAACCTTTAAAAAGGTCAAAGCAGACATGTGTGGCTGGTTCAATTCATTTATTCCTATGTATCATAAGTGATAAGTAATTCATAAAATAATAAGATGTTACTGAAAATAGAGACCTCAGAGGACTACAACTGGTTACAATCTGCTCTTTGGAGTGTGTTTGTCAGTTTGAAAAATGCGTTGACCTTTATAATAAAGCATCATAGCTGGAAGATCGTGGCCATGAATCAGTTCAGAGGAAAGCAATCAATATCAGCTGGGATTACTAGACTCTGCTGTATGAGGATGGACTGAACCTGTGTGTCCTGTGAACTTGGTCTGCATTACTCAAATGTGACGTAACACAAAATAAAGCATGATCAGTGGGGAGGTGTTATTGAAACAGCTGATGGCGGATGACTGGAGTGGGAAGAAGAAGGCAAAGGAGAAGGAATAATTAGAAGGAACAGAGTTTGCTGAAAGGAAAGGAGTGTCAAGATATAGCAGGGGAGGACAGAAGGGGTACAAGGGGAGGAAAAAGGCTGGAGGAAAGACATTAAACAGGAGGAAAGGAATCATTCATAATGAAAGGTAGGGTGCTAAAATAATAAATAAAAAAAAATCAAGGGAGACTTGTTAAAATCTGCAATGGGCAATATTAAGGTAGTTAAGTGAGCCAAGTGGTCTAATTAAAGTTTAATCATTTCTAGTGAAGGTCTCAAACTGAAGATAAATGCGTCTCCATGAATCCACCGCCTTTTCATTTTGGAAGAAGCCGCGTTTCATCTATGCGCTCTAATCTATAACAAGTTCTACCCATTTAAGAAGACAAAGGAATAAGCAGTTGGACGGAGTCGATATCTAATCTCTTCGCTGTCCTTCTGCCAAGGGACAGAAGCAATGGAGGAGATATCAGGAGAGCTGAAGTATGAGAGGTGGAGAGGAGAGACAGGCAGCCCACGCAGTCTTTCTCACTTTTTCGAGAGAAAAAAAACGTGCCTCTGAGAATTGAACAGGTTTAAATGCAGATGTGATTGAGATTTAATCGCTAGATCCACATTCAGAGCTGGTTAGGTCACCACATATTTAGTATTCTGTGAACATCCCTGACTGTCATGAGGAAGCATAGTCACCTCTGTAATAAGCTCCCAAACACTGTCTACTTGAGGTCATCCAGCAAGCACTGATTTGCAGTTCAAGAGACACCTAGATGCCTTGTGTTTTGTTTGTTTTTGGCATCTAGGTTGCACGTAACTATTCTTTAGAGTAAAATAGCATTGAATGAAGGGACCTATATTTATAATATAGTCATTAAAATGCTGTTGAAAGCAGTGTTATATGTAACATAGAGGTCTAAATAACGTTCAATTTTCAACTAAATGTAGCCCAAAAGACATCTTTTGACATGCAAATCACCACCAGTCTTTACTGAACAGGTACCATTTTCCCTTTCTTCTCAATGTGAGCCTTTTCATGTAGTTTTGTCTTTTTATGCAAATACTCACTGCAGTGCTCTTTTCTAGCTGTACTGTATCAGCAGGCACAATCTTTTTGGTCGTTATCAGTTGCTTGTAGTTCATCCCTGGGACCGGTCCCACAAACATAGATTTTGGCTTTAATCTTACAAGTAGTCAGACTACAGAGGTTGGACCACAAAGCACAGGTTCACTGTGTTATTTGAAAAATGTTGCAGAGTAAAACCAAGAGAAGCACACTGAAATAATAATTTTAAAGGAAATAAGACCATAATTAATCTTTAATATGCTGTAGTGTAAGATAAAGCTAACTTTACACACTTGTATAACAGATAAATGTAAAGAACGTCAGAAAGCAAAACCTGCAGGATGGAAGTCTGACCAACAGAGCACATGCACACACGCAGCTGAGAATGAGCTGCATAAAGGGAAGCATTAAAGTGAAAGAAGCACCAAAGGACCAGATAATACCACTTCACTGTTCTTAGTGTAGCTTTCGGGATCAGTTGTCTGGAGCTGCCACTTTATCCCTCTATCTCCTCTCTGTGTGTCCGCCACCATTGAGCCCTGAGCTCTGACCCGGACTGTTCATCACAGAGATCTGATAGTGTCCGAAGAATCTTTGACAATTGTCCTGATCAAACGGCTCGAGTGGGACAATTCAAAGGGGGCGTAATAGTCTGTCAGCGCGTCTCTTCTGTCTTCAATCACTGCTCTGCAGCAGAGTTTTAAACATATCAGGATCTTGGTCCTGGCACTGTCCCAGACACAAAGGGTTTAATCAAATACTGATGTAGATGCATAAACACATCTTCTCGTATGTTTCTGTATTTCAAAACAAGTACCTCGCTTTCTATACTCGTCAGTCAGCTTTTGGGCAGCTTTTATACTTATACTGTAAGTGTAGCAGACTTTGTACACTTTTTTCTTGAAAACAAAATCAATGTTCTGGATTTTGCTGCTTGTTTCACACAATGTTTTAATTTTCAGGAGTAAAAAGTCAACAGCAAAAGCTTAGTCGTGACACATGACACAGTTTTCAACTGCAGTTATTGCCAGTCCTGCCTTTTATACTAGTTCTGTTAACTGTTGCTGCTAAAAAGAGCAACATGATGAAACTTATGGATTTCTATCTCCACAAAAAAACAAAAAACCTGTTGATCCAGTTGGTCATTAGTCGCAAAAAATAAACAAAGAACTTGCAGCGATATGCTGCTAGCTGATTTAGGTGCTTTCTGTTACTCAAAATATTTTCAGCACGTATCAGTGCAGGTGGAAGTTTGTTGTTGTTTAAATTTAGTTGCAGAAAATTGCTGTCTTGGATATGAAGCATATAATGATGGTCTTTCAAGACTTTATTTCAGTGAGTGCAGCAGATGGAGTCCAAGATTGACATTTCGTCTTGTGCCATGATATTTTCTCCAGTGACTCTATCAGTCTTTATATTAAGGATATACCAGACTGCAGCATCTACCATTCATTTACCAGGGCTACTTAGAAGAGAAAACCCCAAGGTGACTTCCTCAATAGTAACTTGTTTGTAATGTATTTAACACTTAACTAGATTAGATTTGCCAATGAGAGTTAAGGCTGCATTACAGAGTATGTATGTATATTTGTGATTTTTGGTCCATTTTTAGAGTGTAATACTACTATAATACGTTGTACGTGTCTATTTGTTGTTTGTTAAAACTAGCAAGTTGAAAACTTTGCTAACAACCAAAGAAAGAAAGACATAGCAACCAGCTAATTGTGATACATCTCTGACATTATTTCCATAGGGGCTGAAACGCTGCCCCAGTGCTCGGAGCTCACAGTCCAGGCAACCCAGCTTACAAACTGTGCAAGCTAACAGCAACTACAGTGTGTAGCAGTTTGTTCGGTACGGTCACACAGTTACATAGTGCAGAAAAAATATGAGGCGCAGAGTGGGAATGACAGAAACATTATTCATCCGATTACAAGTCAGTGTAGCATCGAAATGATTGATATATGTTGTATTATGTATTATATCCAAAAGTCATACAATGGGGTAACGTACCATGAAACCTCAGCTTTGTAAGGTTTGCTCTGTACAGTTGCAGTGATTTAGAACATTATGTTTGAGGTGTCTGACACCATGATGTAGAAATAAATGTTTATCTATAAAGTCTAATTCTTATACCTGATGAAAGGTTACCTTTCCTATACTGAACAGGCTACAGGGTCTCCATGTTCCTGTGATCACAAAGTCATCTGGTAAAAAAGCAGAAGAAAGGAGACCTGAGGAAGGAGCCAGCAAAGATTTTTTTTTTTGGGGGGGGAGCAATTAGTGTGAACAGAAGAAGACAAGGGATATAACTCATCACTTACCACTTGCCAAGTGATGCACTTTAATTTGCATTTAAATCTGTCTGCAAATGGAGAGAATCATCTTCTTTTAGGGATTATTTGTAAGGCAGCACAGTGGAGAGAGAGAATGATTGTAAGTGGTTTTGTAGTCTTCTGGCTCAGTCTTTTTACTCTATTTGTTATTCACGCTGTAACTTATAGAGTTTACAAGTTTATTAAGATTATTGCTGATTACACTGCAGAGCCCGGAGACTAATCTACCCTATGATTAACACATTGCAGTCTCCACTGATACTGCCATTATTGCAGTGGCAGTCCAGAGAAATTCAGGTTCACTGACTTTACAAAGTAGATGGCTAATTGATGTTGCTACTGTAAGTAATCAGCCCCTCTAATGAATTAAAGCTGATAAATCTCAATCTCAAAACATTTGCCTGAAATTGTTTAAGTTTTGTTCCGACTTTGATCAACATTGACAGAATGCATGTGAAAGCGGTGCAACCAAATCATATTAAATTGTGAATTGCAATAATTTCTTGCTGTTTAATTGTAATGGTGGAGTCAGATGAAGCATTTTTTCATAGAGTTACATGAAAAGGACTTCATGAAGTGGTATTTAGCTGTCAAAATAGGTTGTTATTATTATTTATTTGGTGTTGTTCTGTATATTTTGAATTGCAAAAGAATCCCATCAAAATCCCCAAACCAACAATGTGTTCATCCATCTGTTCCTACTGAAGCAGAACATTGTTAAATGAGACACTTATAACATTTCATTTCCTTAAAAAGGCTCCTTAATTTCCTTAAACAGCTGTCGTTAGAAAACATTCCTGAAGCAGGAGTAAATTCTGAATTTATAAAGGACTATTTTCTGTGGTGGTACACAGCACAAAGACGGTGTGTGTAGGTTGAGTCAAAATGAACTCCAGTATGTGTGTTCATGGCACCGTTTTTAGGCAACAATTGAGCTCTGTGCTCTCAGGCTTTGACTACACAGACAAAACGTGTCATTACATTATTTTGCCCTTCTTGTGTGATTTGCGAACAATGAGAAAAATACCGATTATCACCAGCCATGTCTTTGAAGCAGCATTTCCATGACAATATTGCAACATGTATTAGGCTCATATTTGTGAGCAAAAAGCTGTCTGAAAGCTTTTAAAATCCTTTCCATGTGACAAGTAAGATGCCACCGCAGTAATGACAGCTTGTTTAGTTCAACTTACTTCCATGGATTAATCCATAGAGTCACTATTAAACCACAGAAACCTTTTTTTACATACTTCTCCCTCCTCCTGCCTCATTCTGGCAAATTCTTAGTCACAGTTTCGTGTTCGCACCACATGGAGAATCATTCTGGACATGTAGGGTTTATAATTGGAAGTCTTGTTTTGGGTGCGTGTGTGACATTTCACCGCAGTCAATCGAATTACCCTCTGCAGCCTGAGTTGTTTTTCTGTCAAGAATGTGTTATTATTAAACGGCAGCATTGATTAAGGCTTTTAATCGTAAACATCATTGCCACTGGTTGCTGTTTAATTGCCCAGAATGCAGAGCTGCGACAGCGCCTCTGGTGTGTCAGAGATTGATCACAAAAAATGAAGTGCTTGTGACTCAGGACAGGGCCCATCTACTCTCAAATAGAAGTATAATGAGGGAGAGGAGGGGAGCATGAAGGGGCAGAATAATGAGAGAGAGACACAGAGACAGCAGTGGCAACTTGATGATGGAAGGAGATGCTGCAGCACAGCAGTGACTCAACTTTAACCAGAAAAAGCTGCATGTGAGTCAGACATGATGTATATATATATGCACACACAGTGGGGTTGTTAGTGTTATGTGTCTCCTCAAGTTTTTTCTCTATTGGTCCCTGAAATGATCAAAGAGAACAGAAATGACTAAATATTGACTGATTCATCCTGACCCATTAAAATAATGAAGGCATTTCTTCTCTAATTGGTTCCTCTGTAATTAACAGTGTGGTTTTGAATGAGCCTCTCAGGGTCATAAAAACCAATCAGTGTTTAATTAGAGTCAGAATCAAAGTTCCATTTGTTTGCCAATTAGAACAGGTGTAAATAATCTGACTTGATTAACTGGTGCTGACACACCACAGTGCTTTAACAAATGACAGTAGCGAAGGCCAAGATATAATCTGGACCTCAACACAGAAAAGATGTAAAAGGGTCAATAATACCATACCGTAAATACAGGATAATGCCTTCGCCTCCTTCAGTTGTAAGTCATTCCTCTACTCGACCAGAATAAAAATAAAGACTTTAAAAAATTGAGTGTGTTGGTTGTGTTTCCGTGCAAAAGTCCCAGATTTGAATTCAGACCACACGTCTTGTTGTGCATCACCTGTCATCATAGCAACTCATAGTCTTTTTTCACAACAGATATTTTGACTTGTCATAGTAGGAATAGCAATATTCACAGGTCCCATTAGGTGACAACAGTGTGACAGTAAAGCTGCATGAACAACATCAGGACCATGACACCAAAATTACACATTTCATTATTTACACCTGTGCTTTTCCCTGTGTCATGCCAATATGTCTTCTGTTAGGCTGGTTGGGAAGAAGTGGTGAAATATCCTGATGTGCCGGAGCATAAATCAAAAACTGAAATTTACATACAAGCACTAAGAACTTACATTCAGTACCTTTGGCAGCCTCAAATACAGACTCTAACTGGAACATTTCTCCCCTGGCTTCTACAGTGTTTTTTCTGACTGGATGCTTCTGGTTGTTGCCATGCTAAGTGAAAGTTTACCCCATTGTGAGTTCTGAAATTACTTCACAAAATGACTTCTCAGTATTTAGCTGCAGTCATTCTGACTTGTCTCCCCACCGTTGCAAGCTCCAGGCATACTCTCTTGTGCCTTTCACTCAGGAGCGGCTTCTATAGCTGCTCTTCCGTAAATGGCCGATTGATCATCTGAGACATTTTGGCAAGTTCTCCCTTCTCTGCAGAAGACTTCTGAAGCTCTGTTACAGGTTTTTGGTCACCGCTTAACCAAGACACTTCTGGTCCAGAGTTTCTCTGCTCCTATTATAAAAGAGTATGAAAAAGTGTACTCTATGCAGTAGTTACATTACAACCAGTGCTGGGTGTGGAGCGTGGAATCATCATGGCTGACTGGGATGCTTCAACAGAACAGAGCTGTTGATACTGTTATTAATAACATGACATGATATGATGATATTTTCCATGATTTTGAAGTCAGAATGCCAGTGCTCCTCAAGTGACAGAGCCACTAACAGAAAAAGGAAAAATGTTGGTATGTTTGTGTATTTGCTTCTTTTGGATACGTTTGCCATGTTTGCTCTTAAGTGTCACATCTAAGTGAAACTGAGATAAACAAAACTGAGCTCCAGGGTTGTCAACTTGTCAAACACTGCAAAAACTCCATAAGAAGACGATTATTTACTCAGTTTTGTGCCTTTTTGTGGAGCAAACAGCTGGAACAAACATCTTGTAATCTGTCTTAAAATCTGCCTCTCATCCCAGAGGCTTCAGCTCCGCCTGACAGAATGAATACGTGTTCATAAGAAGCGTTTGCTGTAGCAACCGTGTGTGTGTTCTCACTGCAATGGTACTTGTTAGCGTTGACTGATTAATTGCATTTGCAAACAGTCTTCATTATGTGACCTTGTAATCAAACGGTCTTACTCTGTATTATTACAAATTGTGCCATTTTAGAGGCTGATAATGGGTCATGTTTTCCTCAGCTTACACGGGTGTGCTGTATAGCTGCCACTATGCGTTAGCAGGGACAGATATAGTTTTGGGTGACCTCAGATTGTTAGAAAACACCCAAGAAACTGAAACATATGAGATTCTAAATGTCTTTAATCTCTAGCTTGCATTGGCCACTGCTCGGAGAACATTGTGAGGTTCGGTTGGCTGACCAAGGTAAAATGGGAATAATAATTAAAAAAAGAGACAAAAAAAAATTACATTTGGTGATTTTTTTTTTTTTTAAATGCTAAACACTACATCAAGTCTAAATGCCAGACAAAATAATTTACAAGACCAGTGGCTCTGTGCTGTCATGTAAAGGGGAAGTGGTGAGCCTGTCCGCTGTGACTAATTTATTCAGCAGTTTTAGTGACAGATAAAGTTAATAGAATCATTGTAGGGGAGTAATGTGACCAAACCCCTGGAGCCTTTCTGTACATTTGGGGGACAAAGGACTATTTGTTACCACATGGTCTACCTTGTTAGTCAGTAAGAGGTTGAAATTAAAGACTTAATTGCAGTTCTGTTGCAGTGTACTTCATGTTTATTTGGTTGGTTAAGTTAGTAATCAAACTATGTTGGCTGATCAGCTCTTTGAGGCACATTTTACCCCCCAAAACTGAGATGTGCAGAACAGTATTTGCACAATATGTCAGATGATGGATGCCAGTGAGATAAAAGAAAGAAAGAAAGAGAATTAAGGCAGCTGTACAGATCACGTACGTAGGAAAAGGGCAGTTTGAGGTTGAAATGGTGTTTCAGCTTCGTTCATCAGAGACGAGGGGCTGACAGAACACAGAGGGTTGACCTCGAGGTTAAAGTTACCATACTTTAGCTCATTATAGGAGACAGGAGGTTAAGGCAGGTGCGGTCAAGGTGGTGTTTAGTATGGACATCGTTATATTCCACTGCCGCTGCCTCCGTCCTCGGCCCTTTGATGGAATATAAAATAACTTTTCAATTACATATTAAACAGTTCTGGTCTTGAACCTCGTCAGCAAGCAGAGAAGAGTAATAAATAATCTTTGTGTAATTATTTCTGTCTACCGACCAACCTGAGAAAGTTACAAGTTTTGACTAGAAACCTATAACTGCTGATCATTTCATACACCTCCACCGCCTCCATTTGTTATGTTACCTCTCTCTGACCTTTGACCTATGTACCTGTGCATGTGACAGTCTCTGCCTGGTCCATCCTTGCCGCCTTGCTCAGTCCCCCCCACCATGCCTCTGTGTGCCCTTCCTTCTCCACAGGTCGGCGACCAGATACTAGAGGTGAACGGCCGCAACTTTCTGAGCATCCCACATGATGAAGCCGTCAGGATCCTGAAGTCGTCACGGCACCTGATGATGACTGTGAAAGACGTGGGCCGCCTGCCGCACGCCAGGACAGTGGTGGGTGAGACCAAGTGGATCGCCAGCTCACAGATTGCAGAGAGCTCCGCCAACAGCAGCATGGCAGGGTGAGTTTTGATTGCGCCAAAAAAATTTGGTCCAAGCCCATGTCTCATATCTGTACTGAAGACTGTAAGCAGGAGATACAGCTGGCTTGACTCTGTCCAATGGTAACCAGCTCCACCTACCACCTCTAAAACACACTACCACGTTATAAACTTACTTGTTGGTTTAGTGTAAAAACATCACAAACATCTGCTGGTGGTGGGATGTTTTGATGAAAACGGCAAAAAAATGACCTCTGACACAGATAAGTGCGAGGGAACAGTCATTCAAATCAGCCAGAAACCCAACAAGATCCAACTAGCGCAAATTCACCAACATAAACACACACCTGACATCACAGCAATATGTCGGCTCACCCAATGAACAGATCATTTTTTTAAAGTAGGCTAAGTAGATGTTTTTTGTGACACTGGATTGCTGCAGGCTTTTCTACGATTTGATTGCAGCATAAGCTAACTAAAAGCTGTATCAATGTGTGTCAAACTTTCAATTTAAAATGTTTTCAGGCAATTAAGAGGCAGACCGGTATCTTGGGGAGAGAGCTATGTGCTATGACACATAACGTAATTCAGCTACCAAGGCACTCCATATAGACAGGTTTTTAACCTGTAAATGTAAATCTAGCTTTAAAATTGAATTTATTACCCTGCCTGACAATGTGGTGGCTTCTTTGCTCTGACATTTCTCCATACATTAATGCACATAGTTCCTGTTTGAGGATACAATATATGTATGAAGAGAGCTCTGCGGAAAAACATCCTTACCTTCTAAGGCTAAAGTAGATTCCACTGTCTAACACTAACCGTGTAATGTGGTTAGACGTCCATCTCTCAGATGGTAGAACTCACATTCTCTCATTTTTGCAAAAATGAAATAATGCAATATGCAGTTCTGTTGGAAGAATGCCAGACCTCCTCTCAAATGCCACACCTGAAAGACTCATATGCAGCTCACGACCTGGAATAAATGTGACCCCCCAACAACCAATTTAAAGTCTGACGTAAATGCCAGCCTAATTTTACTCATCAACAAAACAAGGCACAACCATTCAGCCCAACAACTCAGAACTTGTAATTCCTCTCTGATTATCCAAACGAGGCTATAAAAGGTATTTAACATTTACAGTATTGACAATGAATTTCTGGTTCAATACCCTCTGGATGTGTTCCGTCGTGATTATTACAGTGTTTCTTGCAGAGACGGCACAGATTAACAGGCAAGACAGATGGGTGGATTGTTTAATAAATTCATTTACGGTACATAATTGAGATTTTCATTTTTACACATGATTGAATTTTTATTTTTAAATCATTTAATTGAAAAATTGGAATATGCATAATTTTACAGATAAAGAACTTCACAAGTAATTTGAGTCTTTACAAATTGCATGCATACATACATGAATCCCGTGAATATATTTCCATTATTGTATGGATATATTCCTGCCTGTGTCATTACCACAATGCATATTTGAAATCAGTGCAATTATAGTTTTGCTCACAGTGTTTCACTCAGTATCTCTTCCCTGAAACTGCCAATTATCTTGCAGTATAAATAGAGCAGTCCGGGGGGAAAGACATTTAAAAATCAAAATGAAGAGAGAATAAACGCCTGAGCTGGTCTCAAAAGTCAACAGGGCTAATTGAATTTGAATCCCAAAACAGGTCTCCATGCTAAGTGTAATGTGCCATTGCAGGTGGGACTGCAGTATTTTATACCTCTGACTTGGGTCTACTTATATATTTTTCCTTCATTTCTTGCCCAGAAGGCAACGCTTTGAGTTGTCGTGTTTACTCATGGATTTAAAGCCTATTACTTTTTGGAATATGGGGCAAAATGACAAACGTTTCAAACCACTTGCTTTTATGTTTGCAGAGGAGAGTGTTGATGGGTGTTTGTGACATGTGTTTTGATGTCTGTGCTGACTGGAAGACATGCCCATCTCATGTTTCCTGAAAAAAAAAAAAAAAGTCCCTTTCTGTGCAGCAGTTTCTGCCACATTGTTAAAGAATATGAAAACCATGACAAAGATTTAAAAATTGGTGGTACTGTGCATTTATTAGCCAGTAATAAATGTATAAAAAAAATAATGTCAGTCAGAAGATTTCAAGTCCTCTTTTCCATTCCTGGCTCCAAAATGTACATGTATGTATGTGCTTGTGTTGTGTGTTTGAGAGAGAAGAAGGCATTTCAGTGAGAGATTGGGTGATATAAGCTGCTCACTATTGACTGTTAAAGTTTGCTCCCTGAATGCATCAAAGGCTCTTTGTGAGGGTCCCCTGTGTGCATATTGCCTGTCACTGTAGGTTTTCACACTGTGTGTGTGTGTGTGTGTGTGTGTGTGTGTGTGTGTGTGTGTGTGTGTGTGTGTGTGTGTGTGTGTGTGTGAGTGCATCTAAGTGCAGTCCTAAAGTACCTGACATCCCCTCATCATTACATTTCACACCTGTCGCATTATTCAGTGCATCATGATTTTTTTATGCAGTCACATGGTCGAGATATGTTCACCAGGGTGTAAGGCTAAATATGTTTGAATTTTTTATTAAGAGAGTCAGAGTTGGTGAGGATGAATGTAACCCATGCAAATGAATTTGTGAATTTGTCTGTCTGTGTGTGTATATATACAGTATGTGAGGACTCAGCCGGGCCTCAGTGATTAATTTGTCCTCTTCATTCATTTGTTTCTCTGCAGCTTCTCGATGGACAAAGGAGCCTCTGCAGCAGGAAAGGTGAGATTCACAAGAAGTAATTTACTGTGTGTGCATGTGCGCGTGCGTGCGTGTGTGTGTGTGCGCGCGTGCGTGCACGCGTGTGTGTTTGTGTATGTGTGTGCACTAAAGACATGACTATCTGTGGGTCCTGTGGTTTGTGGGTTTGTGTGTTGAGGCTTTCTCTTGGGACATGATTATCTATCTAGCTGTCTGACCACCATCTGTCAGCTCCACCACTGGACTGGAAAGTAGTATTTAAGAATGGCAATGAGTCAGTTGTGTCAATAATCACTCTTGTCTGTTGTCATTGATGGAGAATAGAATTGTTGCAATATACATATCTTTAAAAAAAAAAAATATATATATATAATAATATCATATTGTTAAACAATCCAGCATCTCTTAAATCATTCATGTCTGTCACTTTATGGTTCACACACAGTGTAACTATTCTTTTGTGCACTTTTCTACAGTTACAGACTTTGTCTTCACCTCCCTGCACTCATACCTGGAGTTCAATTTGCTACAAAAGAGACAAATCACACGTAGCGTTTCTCATTTTATTTGTAGGACCATGACCCCTTTTTCTAACTTATATATAGCAATTTTAATATTTTATCCATCCTTCAAGTTGTTTACCCTGCAAACCTAAAGATAGGCTGCTTTTCTTTGTTTTGAATTATTCTTTATTCACGTCTCCTTGGACTCTGAGATCTAGTGATTAATAAGTGACTAATCAAAACAAATATTGACTCAGTAGTCATTACCACATTACAACATTAGTACAGTAGAGAGCGTTAGAAGACTGTCTTCATTTTTATCTCACCTACATGCCACAGTTTTGACAGAGTTGTGACACCGTTGACAGAAAATGTCTGTCCTACAGTAGATATCTCTAGGAGCACATTTTGCTATTATTGCACAAACACAGACTCACAAGGTGAAAACAGTGTAGCGGTCACTATCGTGGCTATCAATAATGAAAATAAGTCATTAATTATAGCGAGCTGGCGTCATGGCAACTTTCAAGACAGTGATTGCACTGACCAGCTGGTGAGGGAGCTCTACTGCAGTCATTTTCGGATGATAGTTTTGTAAAGGAGCATTCAAGAAACAGTTCAAACAGACCACTTTGGGTTTTACATATAGATTATATTTATGTTTTAATGTTTCAACCTTAAGTGATCAAACCTCCAACATTAAAATTAAAAACTAAATCAGGTACATTCAGCCCTATACCAAACTGTGTTATTATCTGTTACCATGCTGCCATTAATTCCCTCATCATACAGTGTGCTTTGACTGTCTTTACTGTTGACTTTGACTGTGACTTTGTAAGGAAGGGAGAGTGTGTTGGAATGGAGAAATAAGAGGAGAGGAAAGAGAGGAAAGTTGGAAGAGACAGCAGCTGATGGCAGAGAAAGAAAGGGGGCGAGAGAGAAGGGAGGAAGGTGAGTGGGAGGGCTCACTTTTCATTATGGAAACTCTGATGGACAGTGTTCTTCTGACAGGGGGAGGCGATGAATGGTAGCAACACTGTAAGAGAGAACAGAGAGAGAGAGAGGCAGAGAGAGACTGGATGCAGGAGGTATTTTGAGAGAAAGATGAATAAATTCCCTCCAGACTTGTATCCAAACCTTTGCCTTACACACAAACATTGTGCACAGCAGTGGCTGTGATAACCTGCCCCCTTTGTGCTCTTTTAAATGAAAAAATGAATCGGCAGGACGTTAAATATCTGTTGCTATTTTCTCTAAATCCATCTACTCACCAAACCAACAAATCCTCATATATCTGAACAACAAAGACTGCGTCTCTATGGTTATTATCTATGAGTATTACTTTATTTTCATTCTCCTTCCCCTTATTTTTCATCTTGCCTCTGTAGCTGGTACAACTTCGCTTTGTGAAGCTTTAACACAAACTTCACATCAACTCATGCTGCAACTGCATCACTACTTGTCTTCCATTGATTTTGTAAATTACCATGCCACCGCAGAATCTAAAAAAAATGTGGCAGAATAACAGCATTGTCTGTCTTCCATCTTTGTGTATGAGAAAGAGTAGTCATTCATTGCACGACTGCAAGAGGAAACGTATAAGTATAGGTCATTAAAAGGCATTTGAACCAATAACCAGTGCTGTCATTTTTCTGCATCAATCGCTCTGTTAACATTTACATTACACTCATATTCTGACAGCACATAGAGGTGTCAGTCAAAGCTCTGCAGCTACAACAGCACAGGAGCAAGAATCTAATCTGTGGATTTCATGCCAGCACAGCAGCATTATATCCTCTGTGTGGTGGTGACATGCGAAAAAGCATTTCTGCTCTTCAGCAGCCTCCGCTGGTCAGCCTGTAAAATTTATGACCACTCGGTTGCTTTCATCCTCTCCAAGAATTTACTTGCCTTCCTCTTCAGTCTCTTATTCAGTGTGCTGCAGAAAAATAACTCTTTCTGATGAAAAACTGCCAGACCTATGAGATGAACCACACTGCAACTCTCGAGCTGGGACTGTGGACTGGATTATATGATGAGGGTCAGAAATACTGGTTTACTATATTGTCTCCTTTAAAAGATTGTACAAAACTCACCAATGTTTTTTAAGGCGACCCATCCAGCAAAGGATTAATCCACTATGTTATAAATTGTGACATTTACAGTCAGACTACTCTTGCACCTCAACCAAAAAATAGGCCAGTAGTATTTGCACATTGTCACTTACAGTAAGTTCTGCTGCTAGACTTCAGGGATTAAGGATCATTATGAAATCAGCCACAGAGGAGGTGCAAATGGGTGAGACAAGTACATAATTATGCATTTTGAGTAAAGTATTCCTTATTCATGACTCCATCCATTCATTAAAAAATCAGTTTGCGGAGCAGAGAGGATTTAGAAGTGGCTATACCCGATGCCAACTGAAAAATAAGTGGGTATACTCCATATACCTGCATTTAGCCTGCATGGCACTATTGCAGATCTTTAAAATATTTGTTTAAGGACAGCTTTGTATACCACAAGTAATCTATCCAGTATCTATCCAGCGGGTTTAGTATGTTCATAACTAGGTTTATAGTGTTAGCCACTAATATTTGCTGATTTACATTGAACACACAGTAAAGCTGAGGCTGATGGGGATGTCATTAGTTTTGCAGATGTTTGGTCATAAACCAAAGTAGTGGAGAAATTAGCCTGATGTGTGCCATTTCCCGGCACTTCATAAACCACTGAAGGGAATTATCCTAAGGAGAAAATGAATGCCTGTACCATAGTTAATAGATATCCAATATTTGCTGAGGCGTTTCACTAAAAAATGGAAATGTCGATGAGAAATGTCAACCATGAACCAATCTGGTGATGCTGAGTCAGTTTATAGTCAAAACTATTAAGGATATTTTAGT
The DNA here is from genome assembly GCF_000972845.2 of Larimichthys crocea. Lineage (NCBI taxonomy): Eukaryota > Metazoa > Chordata > Actinopteri > Sciaenidae > Larimichthys > Larimichthys crocea. Next base: position 4,095,905 of record NC_040014.1, on the reverse strand, counting down.
GCCGGACCAAAGTAGTAGGACTGACTGAGCTGTGACGATAATTTGAAACAAAAAATATATTTTAACTACATAAGACATAAAGGTAGTTATACAAAAAAACACTTTTTGTTGACAGACACAATGACAGAATAACCTGATATGTATAGTAGATGGTCTGTTAGTATCACCCACCATCAGCACAGTGGTGTCCGGTCCTCCTCTCTCCATGTGAGGCCGTGTCATATATCTATAAAACAGCTGTTTTACCTTCTCCAATGTCCTCTACAATCCCTCTACAGCACTCGAACACCTCATGGTCATTAAAGGGATTTTGATACTGACTGTTATCACAAGGTTTCAACACTATTATATTGTTGGTCTTGAAACCTGCTGTTTGAACCATGCTGTGTATCCAATTCAAACCCTGTCCTCTAGACTGACCTTCATGAACTACATGTGGTTTGATGGGATCTTTTGATCTCCAAGATAAAACAATCCTAAGCGGTTGGAATCACTGTGTTTGTGTTTTTATGTACATGTTAATGCATATGTGTATACTGTATGTTCGCATCCTTTTCTATGTGACTGGCTGTGCTTACAGTATATACTTTTTATATATGAGTGAGTACGTCTGTTATTGTATTTTAATTACCCTTTTTGCTCGTCTTCACCGGTGCCTCTTTATTTATAGCCTGTATTTCCCTAATCAGCTTCTTCCTCTGACTGATGGGGTCCAACATGAACAAACTATTGTCTGACAAACATAAAATCCATATTGGTTGTTTCACATGACAGATGTATTATTTATTATATTATTATTTTATTGGTTTGTCTCTATCCTAGACTAGTTTCATTTCATTCATTTACCTTTATTTCAATAAAGGTAAATCCTAATACTACAGCATACAATGATATTTTAGACAACTGTTTGCTTTCCACATTGTGGCAACACCCCGTGGGTGTCCACATACTTTTGGCCTTGTTTTGTCCCTGCCCTATCCATCACTCTGTGTTACAGCAGTTTTAGAAATCCCTGAGAAGCTTGGCACACCAAGTAGTCTTTGAAGGCCTGAAGGTGCAGGACATAAACAAATAATAAACACATTTTTTATTACGGGAGTCAGAGTATACAAGCTCAGAATAAGCCAAGACTAAAGTATGTAGGTGGACTAGCTGCTGCTCCGTGTTGGCTCTGTGTATGTATGATAGTGTGTGTGTGAGAGAGTTAGGCACACAGAGGGAGAGAGAGGGCATTACGAGGGAAAGATATGTAGCAGCAGGGCTTAAGGGCTAGGCAGCAGGAAAGGAGGTGATAATTCACAGCCCTGCTGCTCCTCCATGTGAGCCAGAGAGCCTCTGTTAGAGTCGACCCCCACTGATAACCTCACACTGTGTCAACAAATCCTCGGCATGAATATTAATCTCTCTTAGAACAATCTGCCGGTGATTGTGTTCCTTAAACAAGCTGAGAGATTTGTGATCTTATAATTTTCTGCATCTTCTCATTATCTATCCCTCAGCTGCTCCCTGTACATTCACTGCATCCTGGCGGTCACATCTTATGTCCTTCCAAATATCCCCCTCCCCTCTCCCTCCATCCTGTAATTGCAGCCCAAAGGCCAAACCAGACCGATAAGCTAATTAATTAAGGATAGGTCACAAAGCAATTCTCAATCATTAATTCTTGTCTAACCCCATTTGAGCCCTGATCTAGAGCAAATAAATGTTGTTTGAGAGACAACAAAATGTATTACAGCAAATAACAAGGGTAAATATTGCTTTTGTCAGTCAAATCCAATTTACTTTTTGAAGCGGGCAATCACTTAAATTTAAAGGCACAGCAGGATTTTAAGAGGTTGAAGTTGCACAATGGCCAGTCAATTGATCATAGTTGTGCCTAAATTAAACGATAAAAGAGAAATAATATAAATGTTTGCAATGCACTTACTTGGACACAACAAGAGGTTATGCTTTTATCAAAATAAATCCTCTATTCTCAAAAACAGCTGCTTCCCAAAGCTAAAGAGAAATGTAGTTCTGAGACTTCCTCTGTTTTGCTTTATGCACACACAGCTAGCATCGTATTTATCAAGGTTTTGCAAAACAGCACAGGCAACAAACAACGGAAATGGAGTTTGATTCAAAACGGCTTGAAAAGACAAGCAAGGTTAAGGCCAAGTTAAAGGGAATAGACATTTTGTGAATAATGGCTGAATGAAATCCATTGGTCTGAATGAAGCCATAAACAGTATTTACTATGCAGCAAGCCTGCAAAGGGTTTCATTCAGGTTTGAATAACAAAAAAGAAAAAGAACATACTGTGTCCAAATGTGTGAGACGGGATAAAATAAGGCCGCTTAATCAGAGGTGCAACTGATTATACTTCACTAAGGCCTCACAGTGGTTCTTTTTTCTCGCTATACAATAGAAGCTGCCCCTGTGTAAGTGTATAACTTTGCGGCCTCTTTACACAAGAAAGAAGCAGTTCTAATGAGCCTGTGAACTTCCTCTTGTGAGATCCTGTCACCCAACTAATATTTCTTTATTGATAATTTGAAAATAAAGATAATCAAACCAGACAGATAAGCCCATCTGGGAATAACCTCCATGACAGCACGCTCTGACAACCTGATTTACAAGCATATTAATATTTACAGTTGTAATTTTATTATAGTAAAATATGTGATTATAGGAGATACAGATGCAGCTGCCTAGAATTTCCAGCTGGTCCCTGACAGGCCCATGCTTATCTCAATGAAATGTGTAACTCGTTCACTCACTTGAAAATGTCAGTCGAGATTTTTAAAGCTTGAGCAATGATGAGCAATATGAATAGTAGCAGTGATCATCATTGTATACAGCAGTATACTATTTGTGTAGAGGATGTTTATTGCTTATTTTAAGAACTGCATATCTCAGTCTCTCCAACTGGCAAAAAAAACTTGCAACACAGTAACCATGACATGTTACCTGTGTATTTGGGCTGTCTTTATGTTGACAGACTGGTGAGGGAATTGATGTGGTTTGAGAAAGAAAAATAACTAGCAGCCTGTTTGATGTATTTTTATATAATGTTAAGATTATAGATATCCACATTTCAACTCTGATAGGCTTAAACTGGAAAAATTGTAGTGGTGTTTGTAAGTGTGAGAATTAAAAACCAACACGTTCTGTCTGTCATCGAGTCACCCCTCTTCTTCACACATCGGTACGTCCAAGACAGCTGCAGCAGCTATCTAAAAGCCTGCAGCTGAAATATGTCTGCGTACAACTCATCGTGTGTTGAGCCAAAGAGCAGAAAGAACATCAACAATTGGAGAAACCTCAGGAGTTATAAATTTCATAAGTACTTTGACAGTCTGATGGGGATTTACGGAGCCTGTAAAAGTAAAGACTCTCTTAAGAGATGTTTGTTCACTTGGGAATCGTCTTGGTAAGGTCCCCAAGCAGCAGGTATTTTTACTATAACAAGACAAGCAGGGGGAGTTGTCTGAATCTAAAGCTCTGATGAAGTTAAATTTCATTTCATAGTTTGGAAACATTTGAGCTTCTCAGATGTTTCTAACTACACTGTTGTCACAGTAAAATGACCCTTTTCTATCCCACTTACTGTTTTTATGTGTGCTACACCACCTCAGTGAGATTACAACTCTAATTTCAAGTTTATGGCAGTCTCGAACATGGTATCAAGTCATGTTATCCATAAAGGGATGTTAATGATACGCCAGTGAGGGAGGTTAATGAGGTTGATGAGGTGTCCTCTAGTGCTTTTATGATTTTTAATGAAACTATTGTGCAGATTGTAATGCAGTTTGGTACAGATATTCGTGTCCCCCGCAGGATAGATTGTAATAGCTCCTTAGACTTTTAATACAGTGCCACCTACACACAAAGCTGTTAGCATGGGTGTACATTCAATCGGAGTCTTCTTAAAATCAAACTTTGCTACAAAGCTATTACAACCTGTGCAATCCATCATAAATGACTTGTATGTAAAAAGTTTCCTGTCTCTACAATGAAAGAAGCGGTGTCCTTGACAGACACAGATTTGCAAGTTGTATTACTAAGTTGTGGATTTTCTTTGAATCACTTCCGTATCAGAGGAAATCTGCATGCAGGTCTTGTTTGGGACTGTTTCCTCCACTGTATGAGAGACGGTCCCAGATGGTTGCTTAGATGAGTTTAGGGGAGCAGCTGTGTCCTGCTCCTTAACAGAAGTGAGGCAGCTTATCAAACCAACCTTGAAGTCTTTTCTCCCATAATACCAAAAACTGTAACACTTTATTTGAATAGTTTGCCTTCAGATAATTCATGGAGTATTTGTGACATTTCATGAATATACCATAACCCAGAGGTTTTTGTGCCTAAACCTAACAAACCTTACCCACAGTGGCGTAATATCAGTTATTTGTGAAACAGTTGAATTGTTCAATCTGCCCCCTGTGGCTTTTGTTGATAAAAACACCCAGTACTACTGCAGATCTGACTAACCATCAAGTACCAGTGGGTGTTTGCTATGCTTCAGGTTCAGGGAGCAGTAATGGGCCCATTAAAGCTTAATGCAGCACAATGACGCAATAAAGATGCCATACTAAAAAAATGGCTTGGACAAGGGACACAAAGGTTACATTTATGCTCTATCAGAAGTGTTTTCTAAAGAAAATGTCTTCTAGTGTGTTCAACAAGTGAAAGGATTACCTGGTTGGTTTGGCAAACGTACATCTGGTTAACGGCTACACTTCTGCCAAAGAGCTTTGCACAGTCGATTAATTAAATAGTTTTAATCATTAAACATATATTGCATAAAACCTCTTGAATGTAAATTTTAAAAAAACAACTCAATATTAATCTGTGTCTAATAATCTGTCTGTGTTTATTAGCCAAACACATACAAATGTCAACGATCATTAGCAGCAGAGATGCATTGTGGTTCAACATACTGTCCTATAATGATAAGGTCATGTATTTTCTGGCTGCAGATGAGAAAGTAGTCTCAGAGTTAGATCTGATAATTGCCTAACACATTTAATTCTGATCCAGTCCCTGGTATTGATTCTGTTTCTAACAATTATTCCTTATAAATGAAAGAAGCTGTAGCCGCTGTGAGCAAAATAACACACATACACACTCACAGATTTAAACCACAAAGGAGAGAAACCGTTGCGGTGATAAGTGCCCGCTATCTCTGATCCCTTGATGAAGATGATTAACAGCCTTAAATTGTGATAAGAGCAGGGTAGATTTCACACCCTGGTGATGTGATCAGAATAAGATCGAGGCTGGTGTGAGCCTCGTCATCGAGGAGCAGACAAGATCTGACTCTGTTACAAACTCACTTCTTTTATGGTTTCCATTAACAGTGATGGACTCTTATTTCTCCATCTCACGGAGGAGCACGAGAGCTCGTAATGTGATCAAATCTGAACACAGTCACCCCGGGGAATATCGGTATCAGTGATGTAGTAAATATGTCTGCTATCATCACTTCTTGGCTTTGCAGAGATCCTTATAAAGTTTACATGCTGTACAGACCTTAAAGTTCCTGTCAGGTGGTAACCGGTGATGGAACTGAGAAGCTAATTTATTGGGTGTTTCTAGGACTCTGGTATTACAACAGAGATACACTTGTTCCCTCTGTGCATCTCAGGTTTTAATACCAAGACCTGCCCCAACAGGTCAGACACAATCTGTGCCACTATCATGTGCAATCTATTTTTATAGTGTTGGCATTGCAATCTTTTCCTCATCTCTCTTCTTTCTTTTTCTCATCCTGTTTTTATTTTCAGAGAAAAGGGCTTAAATCAGCTTTATATAAGAACTGGTATGTTTGCGATTTAGCTCCCCCAATTTCAAGTTACCGTCATCATGATCAATGTATCTCCTGAGCTTCACCATTTCTGTTTGCATTGCTAGGCAACATCAGTCTAAAGCGGAAGTGGGTTAACAAGGAGTTTTAAAATCCTGAGGAGTTCTTTAAAACGGAAAAATTCAAGAGAGATTTACTGATTGCCCTCAATCCGAAGAATAGAGAATAGCGCTACTTTATGCTGAGCAATATTATAGGAAATAGCCCTCCAGCAGAGATAATGTTACATCGTGATCTCTCTCACATGTATAGGGTACCTTTCTGTGGGGAGACTTACTTTTCCTCTCTGTCATGCCTGCCACTTCTCTGCATCTCTTTATATTCTGTGCTGTTTTGGTCAAATAGCCTCTCTGGTCCCACTAGATGCCCTCTTAGCCCTCCAGGTTTCCTTAAACTGTCCTGGTATTGGAGTTTGTTATGCTAAGGCATTTATTTTGAATAAATTCTGCGAAGCAACCATTACAAAGTCTATGCCAGTAGTCCAACAGAACCTAAACTCTTTGTTAAGTGTCATAGATAAACTCATAAACTGTCAAGATAGGAAATATTCTTACATCCCAAGATCAGCTTAGCTGACTCACCAAAAATACTTTCTTAGTCTTTTCTCTGTTGCAACAATCACCAACCCTTGTTTATCGATATAAATCCTAATCACAAGAGTGAGAAGTGAACATTTTCGGGCAAAATGTTTTTGTCTGGTCTGGTGGCTTTGAAGAGAGAGTAGATAACGGCTTCATTTCCCTGTCGGAATGGGCTAACAAAGTAAAACAGTGAATATATTCTAACTATAACGTACACTAAAATTGATTTTATTTGACATGACATGGTCGTAGGTTTATAGACATGATTTGCTTATGATTTGCAACAGCAGCTACATTTAGAAGGAAGAATAATGCCACTCTGATTATGTTCTTCATAAACATAATGAGACAATGCTGTTAATTAACCAACCTGACCACCTGTGACTACGAACATGATGCAGGCAGTGATTATGTTTGTCAGCAAAACGTAATTGTGAAAATCATTTTGGGTTTAGGTAGAAGATAGTTTATGAACTAATGCTCAAACAACTCATCCGTTTGTTTCTCTGCATTACAACAGACCTTCTTTTAAAACCACACACAGATAGATCTTTCGTTATCCAGCAGAGCCACTCTTCACTCTGCTTCATTTCTGGAGTTTTTTTTTTTTTTTTTTTTTTTTTTTTTTAGAAACCAGCTTGAATCCAGCAGTGTTAGTCATCCCATTTGTTTTTTGGGTTGTTGTTACAAAGTGCTTTCTGACAACTGTGAAGGCCTCTTCAACTCAGCAGCTCACACCAACGTGCTCATTTTTCAGGAAACGTTTGCATGAAAGTCATTTGATGAGATGTTCTGAGCTATGTTTACAGATAAATAAGGTAGAGTGGAAATGCAGTCTACTATACAGTAGTAGCGCAGTGTTAATTCTGAGACAACAACAAACCACAGGAGAATAGGAAAAATGCATTGATGTTCTTTAAGTTTAGCACAGATGAGACACATGACATTTCCAGGTCTTAGCTCTGCCAGCTTTTGATCCGGCTTCATCTGATTCACTCTCTGTCTCTGGGATGTAGACGATAGTTGTTGTTCTTGGTTACTGCGATAAAAGTGCCAATCAGCTTATCGTGGCATTTAACAAATCCAGCTAAACCTCAAAGGTGTACCAGTTCCAACAAATGGTCCAGTGTTACTGGCCGTCCATCAATTGTAAAGTCATGCTTTTACAGTAAAGACTCCGTCCGTCCTCGTGCATCACCTTCTCGTGCAGAACTCATTAGCAGGAGACTGCGGGTGTTCCACTCCAGTTGAGTGACGACCGATTTCATTAGGTCCCTCAAGTGTCAGTCTGCCCTCTAATACAACTGCCAGAGACAGACTGACTGCTCACATGCCTCCAGTTGTCCCGCCGGTTCAATCGTGGCACCCTTGAGTTAAGTAACTGGGGCACGGATGCTTTAGAGAAATTTTTGTGGTAAGCAGTGAGGTGATTAAGATTCAGGCAAGGTAGCACAGAAGTTCACCTTAGGCATTAAACAGTTTTGGCTGTGTTTAGACCAGGGACACTGGGACAACTACTGCCGATGATACAGATGGACAAGTGTGGGCAAGAGTTGAGGATGAGGTGGTGGCAAAGAGTGACGGAGAAGGAGGGGAAAACGGTGCCACGTCTGTTTCTTCCACCTCTTTCTGTCTGAATGCAGGCATAGACCCTGAAGTTGTGACTTTGAAGTAGTGTCTTTGATTAAGGAGTTAATTAAAGAAAAGCTGCTTGCTAGCGAGCAGATAACTGATAAAGGAAAGGAAATGGGAAGCGAGAGTAAAAAAAGGGAGCAGATATGGAGTGGTGTTGTGATATTGGCAGCTCGTCAGTCTTCTGAAGTGCCAGAGTGTCGTTCTCCTGATTGGCAGAGAAACCAGCTGACACACTGGGGATGAATATGAAAGCTGTAAAAGAAAACAAAATCCTGCCACCCACATGTGCGAATGGCACCGTTTCTGCCTTGCTGCAAGCTGTGGTGTGAGCGTCACAGCATTAATGATAATTGATGATGGTAGGACAGCAGGAAGAAAGAAGTAGGATGATAATTTATACTTTTGGGATGAGAAGACTGATGGTTAGTTCAGCATGTGGGTGTAATTTATGTTCTTGTTCTTTTTCTGTCCGCCCTGATCAGTTTCCTTCCTTTGTCTCCTCTCTAACCCTCCTCCTGCACCTCCGTCACCTCAGGGTCTTTATGGTTATCTCCCCACTTTCCTCCCTATCCATCACTTCTTCCTCTGACTTTTCCTGTGTTCTCCTCTTCCTTCTTCATCCTCCGTCGTACTTACAGTTTTCACCTCCTGCCATGTTAAACTTCCTCATTTCTGCTTCCCTGCCCCTCCAATCCCACTCATTCCTCATATCTTTTCTTCTTTCTCCCCCATTCTTCCTCACAACCTTCCCAATCCAATCTCCTTTGTCCTCCTACTCTGCAATCCCTCTTCTGCCTCACCCCTAACCCTCCCCATTTGGTGTTCTCCTCATCCTTTCATAATTTTTTAGTCCTCCTCTCTACCCCTATCCTTTTCTTGTCCATCCCTTTGCCATCTTTCTCTAAACCATCATCCTCCCCGTCTTTTTTAAAAATAAAATCCTATATCATAACTGCTGCAGTTCCTCTCATTGGCCTATTCTTCACCTCTTCGATTTTCTTCCTCATTCTTTTCCTCTAACTCTGTCACCGAAGAAATGAAATCAATTATGATAAGAATGCAATGAATAAATTTCAAACAATAGTGGGGAAAAAAAATTAAAATACCATCTCCACCTTTTGTCTTCTGCTTTTTTCCATCCACACCAGCCTGGGTTTTATAAAGGTGTTGCGGGCTCACAGGTGACCCTGTCCAGCCTGGTCAACCAGTCGCGGGCCATGCTGGAGGAGCAGGCGCGCCATTTGCTGACGGAGGCGGAGCGGCAGACAATGGGCTACTACGTGGAGGAGTATCGGGATGGACACATCGGCGTGGAGCAGCTAGTCGTGGCGTTGTTTGAGCTGCTCAACACACATGCAAAGGTGAAGGCTTGTTTGATAAAGGAGAGAAGATTAAAAGAAAGAAAGTTTTCTTCATGCAGAATCTCAAACAGCCTGCATGTGTGATCGCTTTGAATTGTAGTTTTCCGAGACCCTTTGGAGATTTATGGCCAGGCTTTTATGCTCACAGTTCTGTTTTGTTTTTCCGTCCTCTTCGGTTCTTAAAAGTCTTTTGATTTTCTTACAGTCTGCAGTAGTTCACCTTGGAAAAAAAAAACACAGTAAATCAAAGGGGTTTTATTTCCATTTTCTCAGGTATACTGTGTATCAGACACCCACAGAAAGCTTTTCAAGCTGTCATGTACTGTATTTAGAGCTACTGTACTGTGCTCCTTACTGGATTGGCTGTTTTTTGTATTGTTTTCTTGAATTATACAAAAATACAAGAGGAATTCATCTAAAATAAGAGTACACTTTGATCCTGGTTTAAATTCACTCCTTTTGGCTTTCCACATGAATGACTAAATCTCATCCTAATGATTGTTGGTTAAATTACCATAAAATACAGTTTAGGCCGGGATGAATGAGCTCTATTTATGACAAAAGCGCATAAATGAGATTTTCTCTGCTACTTCCTCAAGCAGTCGCTTTCGTATTGAAATTATTCATTCAAATCATTAAGTGTTATAAAGTATAAACACACACATTTCTTTGAAGAGCGGGCTTATGATGGAGCTGGGCTGTTTTTAGGAAGATAAAAAAAAATGAAAATTCAATCAGCAGAAAACTCAGTATAGTATAGTAATGTTCACCACCGTTGAAACCCGTATTTATACAAAGGTTAAAAAACCTGTTCAGTTTAAAATAAGGTTTGTTTCCATTAGTGCAACCCACCCAAGTCTGTTACATCACACCTTTGCCTCCCGTCTTGTTTCTCTCCCTCTGTACCTTCCTCCCCTCAGTTCTCTCTGCTGTCAGAGGTGCGAGGCCTGGTCACCCCACAGGACCTGGAGCATTTTGACGGGTTGGTGCTGAGACGTGAAATTCAGGCTCTAAAGGCACGACAGGGGACAGCTGGAGCAACCGCACTCCAACCAGACTCCCTGTCCATGGTGTCATACCCAGACACCCTGACCTCATCCTCAGCCAGCTTCATGACCAACACCACCCTCAGCTCAGCTCGGGTAGGCTGGATTTATGAGTTGGATGATCATCGGGCTATTCTTGATTTAGCGTGTCCTGTGAGTTAGATGGCAAAGGCAGTTTTTCTTTTATTTCAGAATTATTGGGTGTGTCGAAACATAAAATGTGTCTAAATATGGATATTTTAGGGTGAAAATGTGAGCTCTCCTTAGTTCTCTCTGCTTAAAAGTAATATTCAGTCTGCTTCTGTGATGATAGATTTCTGGCACAAATAAATTTGATGGATGCACCTGCGTTTTGCTGCTTTATTTTTCTGGTCTGCCTCGCTGTCAGTCTGTTTGGATTGCGATTGGCTCCCTCTCTGTTTGGCTGTCTACTCACTCTTCCTTTCTGTTGGCTGTGTGTGTAAGAGAGAATCAGACAGACCAAAGAAGACACTGTGATATATTTCCATGGGACAGATTCTGCTGTAGTCAAGATCCTGCTCTGGTGTGGACTTTGTCAGCCTGAATAATGACATGTTTCAGTGCCTTCATGTTGATATTGAAAAGTCTTCTGGCTGATATTTCATTGGTTGTGTTTTTCTTTCACCTCAATAAACACCCCACCTCCTCCTCGCTCCCACTTCACCCCAAAACCCTCCCTCACTGTAGGAAAGGCTGCTCTGGCTGATAGATATGATGGAGGTAGGGATCACTTCTGAGAGTGATGAATGCTTTCCAAAATAAACCCACATACATAAAGATGTGTACCAGACACATGAGCATACACTCCAGCTCTTACCTTGGTTTGTGGTTTTGCACGGACTTTGTTTGCAGTGTTTTTCTTCTGTCTTGTGTTTTCTTCCACCTTTTGTTTTAGAGAAGAAGCGATGCTTTTAAAGAGTGTGATGTGTCTCAGTCTCCACAGTCTGAATGATTAACAATCCTTACAGCGCGACTGTAGAGCTTTTTTTTTTTTATGAGCATGAGATCATTGTTACAAAGAGAAAAAAACACGAAAATAACAGCTAGGGTGTTTTATCTGAAAGAGTTTAATTTGGCAAATGTGTTTACGTATACATTTCAGAAAAATGCATTTTCAGAAAATGAATGTGCATGGCTCTCTTATAAATAACACCAGGTATTGCACATGTTTTGCATAAAATGAAAATAATTCAACCAGGTTCTCATTTGCATTCTTTCCTCCCCCATGCACTCTGCAGTTTTATTACTGAAAACTTTCACAAGAGGGGCTTTTTGTTATAAACCACCATGTTCAATATCCTCCTTTAGATGGAAACCTTTTGTTATGTGGGGACATAAAGTGCAGGTGAAGTTTAATGAAATGCTTAAGTCCTAAATATTGCTAAAATCAGGCATTTTCAGTTAAGAGCAATAGACTTATAAAGATTAGTTATGTTATGACATAATATTTAGGATAGCAAAACAAAACAGGGATCCACTTCCTCTTATAGAAATAAAGAGGATGCGTTCAGATAACAGGGTATTTAAAGAGCAGCTGTAAATCTGTTACATCAGGGCATCTTTGCCAACTTCTAGTTTATTTTATATACTTTGGTTTATTTGATTTTTTTATCTTGCAAAGTAGTAAGTGAGTATATTCAAAAGTGTTTTCTTCAGAATAGCCACCTTTTGCTTTGATAACAACTTTGCACACTCTTGGCATTCTCTCAGTCACCTTCATGAGGTAGTCACCTGGAATGGTTTTACAAAAGTCTTTTCTCTGTTGTTTGCTGCTTTTTCTTCACTGTGTGGTCCAACTCATCCCAAACCATTACAATTGGGTTCAAGTCAATGATTGTTGATTGCTGAAGTTGATTGTGGTAGGCAGGGCATCTGTTGCCTCACTCCATCACTTTCCTTCTTGGTAAAATAACCCTCACATAGCCTGGAGGTGTGTTTTAGGTAATTGTTTTATGGGAAGACAAATGATGGCATATCACTGCAGAATGCTAGGCTAGCCATGTTAAGTGTGCCTTGAATTTGGATAATAATAATAATAATATATTAAAATGTATAATCACCAACAGTGTCACCAACAAAGCACCTCCACACTATCATACCTCCTCCACGCTTCACGGTGAGAACCACACATGCAGATACCATCCGTTTATCCTCTCTGTGTCTCACAAAGACACAGCTGTTGGGACCAAATAGCTTAAATTTGTAGTGATCAGACCAAAATACAAATTTCCACTAGTCTAGTGTTCACGGTTGAGCAGTTCTCTTCTTCTTCTTGGTCTCTCTCAGCTGTCATTTCTTTGCAGGCATTCAACCATGAAGGTCTGATTCACACAGTCTCCTCTGAACATTTAATCTTGAGACGTGCCTGCTACTTGAACTCCGTGAAGCATTTATGTGGACTCTAATCTGAGGTGCTGTTAATTGGTGATTTCTGAGTCTGGTAACTGTAATGAACTTATCCTCTGCAGCAGAAGGAAAGAAATTCTACTAATTAACTTACAGTTAATTAAGTTAATCATATGTTAATTGAATCCTGTGTTAATTGAAAACCATTCCAGGTGACTACCTCATGAAGCTGACTGAGAGAATGCCAAGAGTGTGCAAAACTGCCCTCAAAACAAAAGGTGGCTATTTTGAAGAATCTAATTCAACATTTATTTATTTTAATTTTAATTATGTTACATATTAGTTATTCAATAGTTTTGATAGAGGTGATGGAGTTTTTTTATGTGCATAAAACAGATAGATGAATAGTGGAATGACATATTACATTACATCATTCAACACATCTTTTTTACAGACTTTGAGCCTTAATAACATACTATAGCCATTACTCAGAGTGAAACTATTGTTCCAACCATGTAAATTATTGCTTCCTCACCACAGCAAAGCATTACCTTGGTTTTATCCCTTTAGAGAAACAGTCTGTAGAGAAGCATACCTGGTTCTCACTTCAGTTTACACAGGTGCGACAGACAATTCAAAACCAATCAGGTTAGTATGTAGTACATGTGCCAGCATGCAAGTGTTGGGTTGTGGATGAAGATGATGCATAGATGTCCACATATTTACACACACACACTTATACACACGCATATTCACAGTCGAAGCTGACATCTGAGATAAGCTGTTGACTGCATGCAGATTTTTCCACCAAACAGTCCTTCACATTCAGATACCTCAGATGGGTTTTCACTGCCTTTCTGCTTTGCCCTCAGAGAAGCGACATTTACATGTGTGTGTGTGTGGGTGTTGGTCTGTATTCTTCTCATGCCTGTGTGTCTGTTTGTGCTGTTTTGGACCCATGGGTGACTGCTGCCACTGCTGTGTTAAGCAGATTAGAGAGCTGGGTGGGTTTTGGTAGGATAACAACACTGGATTTCTGAACCACACTCAAAATAGGTATATAGTCAGCTGCATATCAGTGCACATTCACACACTCATGCTGTACACAAACACATACAACACACTACACACACATATTATGGAGATAGATACATACACACACATACCCAGACACAGCTTCAGCTTGAGTACTTACTCACTGGCCAAACACAATGTTGTTGTTGGATGAAAATTTCATTCAATAACAATTTTTTATTTGTCAGATTACTCCTAGTAATATCTGCAGAAGTCAAATACAGTATGGTTGAGATATGGTTAGACCTGCTCTCGTCTACTATGGTTAGACTGCTTTAAAAACAACCAACATCACATAAGTTTGTACAAATAGAACAAATCAGATCAAATACATGTTTGCACAAATGCACATTACAGATGGAATATCATGCGCTGTTATTATTTGGCTGTTCACCCCACCATTGTGGTGCTGAAGTACAAAATCGCTACTACTGTTGTCATTGTATGACAAACATCTGCAGTATTTTGGACTCCCGGATCATATTTGATTTCTCATCCGAATGCTAACACCAGAGTAGCACACTGCATTTTTTTAAACACAATTTAGACCTAAATTAGACTCTGAATGTTTCCTTGCCCAGACCAAATGCTGCAAGGCTGCCAGATGCCACAAAATGCCATACATAATCAGCTTTCTGTGGGCTGATCAATAGTCTTTGTAATTCTTCCATTGTTGTTGCAGTTTAACACCTGTGATCCTGTCATGCAAGTCTTTTGATGCACCTCATAGAAAATGAATCGAAGCTGGAGTTCAGCCTAGACAATGTGCAACTTTGTGCAAGTGTTGTGCAATCTCGACCTGTTTGGACAGATGCCTACAGACCTCCACGATAGTGAATGTCACAGGCCGTGGTATCCGAAATGATATGTAGATGTCTAAATGGGTAAGAGAGGGGGCAACATTTCTTCTTGTCTTTTCATTGTGAGGTGTCACAGACACAGAATCAGTTGTTTTTCACACTAACAGGCTATACTGGGCAGATTTTCACGATGCACCATGTGTCAGAGCTGGGCATTACTGAGCGGATATTGTTATATCTGATCCCTGCAGTCAAAAACAACTGTTTTCACCACATTACATAACCATGCCACTACTTCCTTCAATGAACACTGACATTGGATGTAAATTATGTTCCGCCTCACACGATTCCTTAGTATGTTCGTACATAAACGTAGACACAGTGTACTCTTAGTGCTTACAGTGCGAGGCAACGTCTCCGCATGTAGAAAGTCGATTGACTCTTGTGATAAATAAATTGTCTGTAAGTGCTCCCCGTACGGCAACAACGGGTAATTATGCTGAATTGATGAGGCTTTTGTTTTGGTTTAGTGGCAGAGTTAAATGAAGGGCAACGTTTCCCTGAACTCAGCTCCACTGCTCTGAAATCGCTCACAGATCTGCCGCAAATTACCTCCTCTCCACCACTCCGATGGGATCAAGCTGCCAAATCCTGATCTGAACAGAAGTGATGGTTCTTTATTGATTTCACAGCATGCGTGAAATACAAATCTAGTGGAAGAAGACATGATAGCTCTATGTGAGTGTGTGTGTGCATGCTTTATTTGCTCGCCTTCCTTTTAAACTTTGAGATGGGCAAGGATATGCAAACAGATATTGATGTCTTTACTTTTTTTTCTAGGAGATGTGGAACATTCACCAAATCTAATTTGGCATTTGTTTCTGGACAAACGCACATCTGTGTTTAACATCTGCTCACAAGCTTTCTCTCTCTCACTTTAATCACTCTCTTCTTCCTCCTCCCCCTCTGTTTTTCTGTCATCACCCTCCCCGATCACCCACCTCATGTCCCTCTTACCTCTATTTCTATCCTGTGTTTCTCAGAACGACAGCGTGGTGGAGAGTAATGAGGATGTTCCTCCGGAGAGTCTAAACACGTTGCTGGCGGACATCTCTCTGGTGAGCCCGGCAGGCAGGCAGGCTCTGCTTTGGCCTAATAAAATGGATGCAACATGGGGTAAATTAAGGATGGGTGGGAAAAAAACAAAAGAAAAAAGGGAAAAAGAGTGAAGCGGTATGTATGGTTGACCAACAGGTTTTGTAGTGTTTGCACCAAATGAGAACAAGAGAAAGAAAAAGGAGTACAGCTTTGTTAAAGTAAGTGCCTGTGTAGCCTTCATTTTTTTCTTTGTTGATCACTATATGCCACGTGGTATGTCCAATTCTCCTCCTGCCTCTCCATCTCTGAAAGAAGGAAGAGCTTACGGTTGCACCTCAGGGTTAAAAAAAAAAGCCGTTTCCAAAGCAACAAGAGATATCAAGAGGTCTCATATGTTTATTCTAAACAGGAGAAGACGGAGAAAGCTTTTAGTCTCTTGTCGTCTAAGGCTACCTGCAACTCAAATCATACCTTGTTTTTCTTTTGTAAACTTTATTTTCTGCTCATTTTATGTTTCTTCCCATACACTGATGAGCCAATCATGTCTCAATCAGTGTTCATTTCACAGTTTGTGTCTGAGCATCCTTTACGCAGGAAAACAGCGGAATCAAACAGACAACCAGCGACGGGTGTGGATGTGTCAAATGTTTTCAAGAGGGCTGTTATTGTGACTAAAACTGGTGGAGTGGCTAATCAGGTGTCTCATACATACGTTTGAAAGAGATTTCATGAGAATCATAAAGAAAGAAACATGAACACTGGGTTTAAACTTTACTTTCAAATGTACTTCCTCTGCATATTACAAATTGTGGGTGTTACCATACAGTCGGCTCATTTTTCACGATACAGCATACAATACACGATACAAGATTCAAAGGTGACAAACAAAAAAACTGTAAAAGTCCTCATTATACCCCTTTAGATGTAAAATCTGCATTCTGCATCTAATAGCATTTTGTTTCATGGCGCTCACATCACTGAAAAATGACATTTACAAAAACTGAATATCAAAAAGTCTTTCCAAAATATGTGTCCCTGTTCTGGAAATACCACACACATCCCTGTGAACAGTTTTCATAGTATTTCTAACGTTGGAGTGAAAACCGTTGACAGTTCATTTTTTGAAATGTCATTTTTTAATACTCTGACTCAAACTAAACTTCATCCACTGCCATTATATTGGGGTGGCAGCAGAAACTCAGAGACAGATATGTTAAGACCTGCACAAATATTGCAAAACCACTGTAGATACAACTAAAAGTACATGGGAAAAGATGTGTAGTAACCCAGCAGATCTTTACTGTATGTGCATACAACTAAAATAAGTAATGTCTGTCCATACAGTAAAGTAAATGTCTGAAATTCGGGTAACATTTTCAGAACACTTCAATTTGCCACAAATCCTAATATAAACACCTGCAGCGCAAACATTTGTGAGGAAGGACACTTCTTTATGATTTAGTGAACGTTTTTACACAGTTGTCTGACAGTTAACAGTTTTAATGGATGTAATAATGTCGCACACTCTGGAATTTAATTTATCCAAATAAAATGTGGACATTTTGAGTTAGAGCTGGTCAGATTTATTAGATTACAGTTTCTAGCTCCAAAATGCATACAGAACAGCCACATTTTATATCACGGTATATTGTGCCATAATCTATTGTTATACCCCTAATCGATGATGAATATATCCTCTCACTTCAGGACGATGTACAGTCCACCACAGCTGAGCCTCCCCCATCCTTCAAGCCTCCACCCCCACCAGGGGTGCAGAGGCGCCCAAGTAGACGAGAGCAGGTCAACAAATGCCCCTCGTCCGAATCCTCCCACTCAGGCCTGTACTTCACAGCCCCCACCTCTCACAACCACAGCAAAGAGCCAGGACCCACCCCCGCCTCACCCTCAGTGCACCACAAACGGGAACATCGCAGGGACCCTTCTCGGGACTACGCAGCCGTCAGAAAGAGAGATCCCACTGTACCTTCCAAGAAAGAGCAAATAGCAGCTGCTCAGTTGTCTATGGTCACCCAGCACAACATTGGCCCTTTCCCTAGGGTCCAGTCCCCGAGCAGAGGTACCAAACCTGCTGCCCCATCCCCTTCACCTCCACCTCCACCTCCTCTCCCTGCTCCTCCTCCTCCTCCTCCCCCTTCTCTGCCATTTAAGCCAGTATCCATGTCCAAAGCCTCCCCCTCCTCCTCTCCTGGCACTAAGCAGCAGTTTGTTACAGTGGAGGTTCACAGGCCCAACGCAGAGCCCGACGTCAACGAGGTGCGGCCGCTGCCCCAAGCTCGAGGTGAGGAACATGGAGCTCCGGAAGTAAAACATACAGACGTGACATGTATCCAGGGTCACATGTCTGTAGTTTGTATCCTCAAATTAATAACATGCGCATGCAGGGCACCAACAAATTATTACTTTAAATTACTGATCAATCCGTAAAAAAAAATTTTTTAAATTGTATTTTTTCAGTTGTTTCATCCATACAATGTCAGACATTTTTTAATTGTATTTTGTGCACACACATATGAATGGATTAAAGCTTTGCAGTGGTTATGTAACATTCAGATTTGATACCACAGTTGGGATTTATTTAATAATTCTGAGGCTTGCTAATTGTCACTGCCTCTGATGAAATGAGGAAATAGGCAGCTTCAGTTCTGAAGAGGAAGAAGCGTATAAATATCACATATGCATTTACTCAGGCTTAATGTGCTTAAATGAGCAATTTCCCAGAACACAGTGTACAAATGCCACTGCATGCAAAACATCACTAACATAATAAGCTTTTAATCTTGTATTGAATCTTTAAATTAAATCTTTTTCAGAACAAATCTAAAAGTTTTTTTTGCGATGCAGTATAACATAACATCTTACAACAAAGAACTAAGCATTGTTCAGTATTCCACTAAACTTAAGAAAGCGGAAGTAAAAAAGTAAGACCAATAAAAATGGATTTCTGTCATCCAGTCAGATTGAGATTCCCATCATCGTGTCATGTGTGCCTGTTTACTCTCAGGTGGCGCCCTGTCTCAGCTATCAGACAGCGGCCAGACCCTCAGTGAAGACAGCGGGGTGGACATAGCTGAGTCAGGACACATCAGCAAAGACAGCAGCCCCCATTCCTCACGCACACGCCACCCCCGAGACACCCAGGGGGGCAGGGGGGACAACCCCTCCAAACCGGTGAGAGGGTTAATGCAGAACAACTGTGAGCCAAACATGGATGGATGAGTGGATTCATTGTTAAACTCTGAGGAATATACTCCAATATGCGGGTGTATTTCTGTCTTTGAGGACCAATTTGAAAGAGATTTTGGGTGGATTTGGAAGACATTTGTCCTCGAAAGCCAGGAAAGTGAGGACATTTTATGTGACTCAGACAATTTGTGAAGTCAGTTGTGAATATTTGTGGAATTAAAGACCTTTTTGGAAAATGAGTACATATTTAGAAACTATAACTTTTTCGGAAAGTATGGACATATTTTGAAAATGAGGGGGAAAAAAATTGAAGGACATTTTAGAGAGATATTTTCAAAAAATGGGGACATTATCGGAAATGAGAGACATTTTAAGTGAGGCATTTTAGGGTTAGGGTAAGAATTAGTTCAAGGTTAAGATTAGTTAGAGGGTAGAAAATGTATTATTATGTCACTGTCCTTATTAGTACAAGTACAAGTACAAACGTGTGTGTGCGTCAGCTGAAAAACACACTAAGAGTTGATAAATTGATGTTCTGTATTGCTAATTCTCCTCCAGAATCTGTTCTCAATCCTAACCGTGATGTCTTCTCTCCTCCCTCTGTTTGCTCACACAAACTGTTTTGTTTCACTCATTTGTTTATTTCTCACTCATGTCATTCATTCACTCGCATATTCTGTCATTTCTTTCATCACTCACTGCAGTGTAGCATAATGACACTCAAATTGCTCTGTGGTTCTTATTGAGTGTTGGAACGAATAACAAGTAAGGATGGGAGTAGCCTGATTGTTTATGACGAGAGGACTGTTGCATTCAATGCCTGTGTTAAGACTGGAATCATTATAGGCCAAAAATGCAAAGGCTGAGTGGACAATTTTATTGTGACGGAGCGAAGCATTTTACTATTTTTTTTGAGTGTGCTGGAAAGAGAAATACGATGTGCTCGTAAAAAACTTTATTTAAGCCTCGTTATAGCCTATTTATCCTTGTGTCAATCAAAACTTTCACGATAGTTGTGCAGGAGTGTGGGTGGTTGTAAACACATGGTAAATGTGGTCCAGAGTCGCTGAAGAAAACCTGCAAGCCGCATAACAAGTTTTAAGGAAGGCTTGGCTTCTTTATATAACACACAGGTTGGTTAGCTCTCTAGCTCATTAGGTAGCTACCCTCCTCCCATTAGCATATAACATGTTATTGAGTGAGTTTCTCTCATTTATCGGCCTTTTCTGAAAATCATAAACAGGTTTCCCAAGAGAACTTATTTTTCACTGGAAAACTGCTGATACTACAGTTATATGGTATGTGTACTATATGCCACCATTGATATTTATCTTAGAATATGGACATAAAAACCCTGGAAACATTCAGATTAACATATTGATGAAAGACCCCAAGAAGCTTAAGGAGAACTGACATGAAGGTGACTAAATAATGGAAGACAATTACATAGATGCCTTGATAAATGTGAGTAAAATTGTTCTAAAATTGGTTATTACTTTTGTCCTTTGACTTATGAAGCTGTTAAATATGATTGCTCATCTGTGAGTATGTCACCAGGATTTAATATGTACATGCTGAGATGGAGTTGTGACCTTTATGAATGTGTAAATCCATAGGGAAGGTGCTTGAGCATGTGCGCTCAGAAAAAAACAAAGCTCTTCCTTGGATAAACAAAGGAATATGTATGTATGCATAGTGGCACAAAGGGGAAAACAGACACAGCAATGTTGAATATATTCAGATATATAAATATGAATAGATAATGTTCTTCTTATAACTTGCGCTTCTCTCTCTCCACTTCACTTCAGCCTGGGCTGTTGGAGCCCACCTCTACACTAGTGAGAGTGGCAAAGAGTGCCAGCACCCTTGGTATTGCCATTGAAGGTGGAGCCAACACTCGCCAGCCACTGCCACGAATTGTCACAATACAGGTGAGTCAGTAAGAAAACTGATGCCCACACTAGCTTCACCTCTGCTCAAACCTGTCAGCTCCATCTTGATGAATATTCTCCTCATATTGTTGGCTGTGTTTAATTTATCTCGGGTGCCTCCTTTAATTCATTGCAATCGTACCACGCATCCACCCACCTTCCAGGTGGGATTTGATGTCCTTTCAGGCTTTATATGGATTCACACTGCAGCTGAACTCACACTGAGATTCCTGCTAATTTTGTCCTCGTCAGGGCTCTCACAGAGATGAATACAACACTAATGGCCTTTAAGAAAAGGCTTTACTGCCTGGATACTGGCATTTTACTGCAATATTCTTTATATTATAATGTATTATTCATGACTATGTTTTCATTAGTGTATAATCACTTGAAAATAAGAATTGTTTTGTGTTCGTTTCTATAGAACCTTTTATATCTACAGACGCTACAGGTTTTCTTGTTGTGCTGACATTTTCTACAGTAGCCCTGAACTAAACATTGGCTCCAGACAAGGACTTTCATGTTTTTCGAGCAGCCACCATACTTTCTCCTTTACGGTGAAACAAGACAGTTGCGATCAGCAACTACACAACTGAAATGTAGACACTGGACCTTTAGGTGTAATGCAGTTGGTAACATGTTGGTGTTAAGGATTAAAGAAGCAGAAGCAGAAGCAACACTTAAAGGGATATTATATAGCATCTTTTCTTAAAACTAAGGAGTTAGGCTCGCTCACATATGTAAATGTTTAGTTTAAAGGAGCAGTGTGTAGGATTTAGTGGCACATAGCACTGAAGTTGCCGATTGCAACCAAATGAATACTCCCCCCATGTCTCACCCTGTTTTTCTAAGGGTGCAGGGAAAACTCTGACTGCGAAATTCACATAAAAAGCAAAAGGCCATAGATCAGTGTTTGGTTTGTCTGCTCTGCGCTACTGTACAAAAATGGCAGTCCAACATGGCCAACTCAATGAGAGAGGCTCATTTTAACACAACAAAAACACAACAATTCTCATGATTACACACTAATGAAAACATACTAATGAATATAGAATTCCATTACTTCAAATAAATCATCCTAAATCTTACACACTGGACCTTTAATGATGAGGCTGAATAGAGTTGCACACGTTAGATCTTAAGCAGTTGCAGCATGTATGCATTTAACAGGTCAACACCAGGCATATGGCTGGTCCAGATAGTCAGTGGCAGTGTCTATAATGTGAATTGAAATATAAAATGTTTATCAGAAGGTTTCTGTAGTGGTCCCAGTGATGCTTGTTCTTAAAGTGTACTGATGTAGCATATAACATGACATGGAGAATATTCTGTTTTTTTCTGTGGAACCGCTGTAAAAGCGGATATAATTGAGGACAGTATGTGGCTTGTAAGAGCATCCTGAGGACATAATTGTTCCTACTCATTTCAAAAGAGCATCAACCAATGGTGTACCTTCATCACTCACTCAGTGAGTCAGGGGCAGAGTTTGGCCAGCCCTTATAGGCCAGGCCTGTTTTTCTGCAGTCCAGCCAAAAATACAGGAAATTCAGATGTCCTGGCATACAGAGTGAAAACCAAATATTGACAGCTTAGCTAGAAATAACAGGTTAGTCACCTCTAAAGAAAACTATTACTGAGACTGGGTGTGCATATTTCTGTCTTCCATGGTAATTTGCAAGTCAACAAATCCTTGTATTAGCTCAGCACTATCTGTAGCACTAATCATTTTCTAACCACAGAGGACCACAGCGTTACAATTTAAAGATCAGAGCAGTGAGCAGCCACAGACGACAGTCCACACCCCATTCAAAGCTGTCTCTCAGCCTCCCACTCTACAGAGGTGGTGATTGAAATAAAATAGGGTTGCTGATTGCAAGGGGAGGGATAAAAGGATTGGAAATCAGCACATTCAAAATCAAAGAGTGCACTGGAATAAAGAATGGCAAGTGTGAGTGAAGGATGCAAAAGAAGTGAGAGTGGTGTTAATAAGGAGAGGAGGTTCGAAGGGATTTATACAGATGGGAAAGTGGAGGTTGGGTGTTGTAGGTGGGTGCAGTATTTGGGTGTTTGGTGGCTGTGTAGGTGGTGAGAAGGTCAGTGTTGGAAGAGTTGTATTGGGACCTAATAAGCAAATGTGTTTTTATTCCCATGCTGCATGTGATACCCAACACCTTTTTCTTTTAAGCTTTATCTGATGTGTGTTTCTAGTTTTGACTCCTGAAAATAGCTAACCTAACTTGCTGAATTGTTGAATTATTCGATGTTCCTTAGGTGTTTCTTAGCTCCATTCACTCAGAAGTTTAAAAATCACATAAAAACATAAAGATTGTAAACTTTTCATCAGAATCAGATTTATTGCCACAAAGGATTTCATATAGAAGGTATTTATCTTGGTGTTTTGGTGCAGAAGACTAAACATAGCAAGTAAAAAGAAAAAGCCAAGTACTGCAAATCAAGAAAGAAGAAAATGAACAACAGAATCTGAAAAAATATTACAAAAGCCTTTGTATAATCGCACCTATTTTTGCTTCCCACATCAGTACATCAGTTAAAGAGATAACTAGCTTGGGCTTCTTGCATTTTTGAATAAACATAAATAATAAAGTCAAATAAAGTAAAGTAATTTATTCCATTGCCACACTGTTATATAAGTGAGGATTATCTGTGACATGAGCAAGAATTGAAGCCACTGAAATGGTTTGATTCCTCCAAATTCATCTCAACTAACACTTGCCTGAGGGACCAATAAAAATATAATGCATGGATGCTCTCTTACTGTGGCGTGACAAAGAGGAGGTCCAATGCAGCTCCCTGGAAAAAAAAATTAAAATTTGCTTCATGGACTTAGTTTAAAAGAGTATTTTATTCAGGTAAGTAGATTGAATTAGAATCAGGTATTTCATAGATTTTATCCTTCAGCTTTGGTTTGTTGAGGGGCAATCACAAGTGAGACAAAGCCACAGGTTACATCACACCACTGCTACATCCCTGAACAATAACACCGTGTAACTTCACAGTTATTTAGAGACATTAATAACATGGCAGCCTCAAGGCCACTTATTACAGAAATGGACAGAGACTTTCCGCACATTCAGTTTTCACTGTGGAAAAGTGAGCTGTGAAAACTTTGCTCTGTCACTGGGGGAAAGCTAACTCACTAACATGTTATTAGGCCCTTGAGCAAGGCATATGACCTGAGTCAGTCAGGACCAAGAATCAGAAAGATAAATCTGCTTTGAAAGAAAAGGGAATCGGTTCCATCGGGCGGACATGATGGCGTCACATCAAAGTCCCGTACAATATTGTTTCTCTGCAGTAATGAGAGTAAGCACAGTGAAGTCATGATACAGCGCACCTCTGGCATCTCTCTGGGTACAAAGGCTTTCATCTCGAGTCACTTCAATCATGCCTGTGGAGGATGAAGTACAGATGAGTAAGCTGCTGCCGGCCGGTTGTTAACAGTCCCCATCACCCCTCCTGAAGCAACAGCCCCTTATCACCGCCATCTTCCCATCATGACGACCGACTGTTCCAACAGTAATTGTTGTAGGCTCTGTAAATAAGAGATGTGATGCTGCAGTCCTGGTGTGCATGGTACTGCTGGTGTTTTTAGCCATCAAAGCTGCATGTAATGAGGTCAGCTGTCAGAGGCGGGAGGAAGAGCACATGGAACTGCCACAAAGGAAAAGATGACTCGTCTGTCTGAATAAAGTAGAACCTTTGTTTTCTTAATGTATGTTGTTGGATTTTAAATGAAGTTTATACACAGCATTAGTGTATTTTTGTGGCTACTCATTGACAGACACACAGCTCTGACATTTTATTGCCTTATAAAGTTGCTATGGTTATGTTGCTAGCATCCAGCAGATACAAAGCAACATTATCATTCATTTTGGAGTCCCCCCTAAATATCAGGCTTTGTAGCTGCTGAATCTAGTAACATACCTGTCTGCGGTTGTAGTATGATTTAGATTAGGTTGAAGCACGCTGAAAAGTCAACTAGGAAATGGCTGAGACTGTCCACATATTGTTTTTAGAAAGTGTTCAGCTCAGAGGTAACTCAGCCAAGTTAGTCATCAACAAGCAGCCATGTTCATCAGCTCACCCGCAAACTGCAATGTTTCAAATCTTGAGAGGTCTTTGCCCAAGCTCCAACAAACATAATTCCTGAGGTTTACGGTGTAGAGTGTGTCGTAAAAGCATACAGCGCCTGGTCCATTTTGCCTCTGAGCATAAAGAACACACTGCTTCTTACATTACCAATTCTGGTAATGGACATAAATCATCCACGGCAGAGACGTCTAAATTGAATGTATAATGAAAGTAATTTAGACAAAAACTGTTCTGAGCAGTCTTGAATTTGATTAAAAATATGGAGGTTACTCATGATTTCCACTTCAGACTGGAGAGAGGGAAGGAACAGCAGTCATGACTTCACCACTCATAGAGTGTCTGTCCTCTGGCTATGTGACCTTCAAGGAGACGCTGATAAGGTGAATAAATATGACTTTTTATTCAGGTTTGCTTCAGAGAAGCAGTAGTGGCATTGAGTTTTCTCAGGATCGACTTTGTGAAGCAACTCCTCCAGAGCAGAGGGAAGCCTTAGATGCTTACATCAAACAGAAGCTAACCGCCTGTGTTCAGTAGTTCAGACTGTGAGCAAGGATGCTGAATTTGATGGCATTCCAAAGTTTTACTGATACCTGGGGGACTTGTTGTGCAGGCATTTGCGAGTTTTTTCAGAGTCCTCTGATTTCACTGCCAAGGAACTGGGAGTTACTCAAGAAAAGAGACCTAGGTACTTGTGTGGTTTGTGTGTGTTTGTCCTGTGTCATGTGCGGTGTGTCACTAACAGACAACATTTTTTCTAATCACATGAAGTGTGTGACAATGTAACTGCAAAAGGTCACCAGTCAGGAGAAAGCTTTTCACTTAGTTGATCACACACTTCTTTCTGAAGGCGTGAGGCTGCATATATTTACTGCTACGCCTTTACTGTGCGCTCTGAGGGCCAGACTGCAGAGGTGTATTTCTGGGTGTGTGGCTGTGAATGTGTGTTCCTGTGACAGGGGGACACTATTTCTGTATGCTAATGAAGTACCTGTCACATTTATGGGAGGATGTTTAAATTTTAGCTTGGGCACTGAGAGGATCTTGTTTATTTGGGTGTATAGAAACAAAAGTAAAGATCTCAGACTCTCATAAAAAAAACTCTTTGTAAGGCCTCCTAGCTTTAGAAGCAAATAGACTTCTTTTTGTCAGGCCTGACCCATCAAGTCTTGCTGGTATGAAAAATACTCATACCTGCTGCAGAGTAAAGCCAATTTACAGGCATTTCTACAAGCTGTGACCATATTTCTTCAACAAAACAAAGATGGCAACCAGAAATGACATGTCACTGCTCATTTTTATGACATAGCACTAAATCTAAAACCTCTATCAAGTGAATCCATCTATTTTAATAGTTTTTTTCCTCATATTTTCACATATGATGTTGTGTACAAAATTCTGTTCTTCATGCATGAGATTGGAAATTGGCTTAACTCTATACTGAGCATGACATTTTGCTAATTTGGCTTTGAATTGATAGCCCGTGTGATACATTTATTGGCCTCAGGCAAGAATATTTTGTATTCTTATCCTAAACCTGCACTTTTTTCCGTCGGCCTTGCTTGTACGAGTGTCCCATGTCAGATTTAGCTCATTCTCATTTTAACTTAATGAACGCCACCTGTTCTTGAGTAGGTGCACATTTGGGAGATGTGATCATTAATATAACCCCCAAACTGCTACGTAAGGCTGTCTGTACAGCTTCATTTGTGGGTCAGACACGTACACAAAAATATCACCAGAGAGTACAAACAGCTTTGCACTGCAGAAGTTCAAGTCCAGCTGTCAAAAACCAGCAGATGCTGTCATAACAAATTTAGAGTGCTTTCACACCTAACCAGTTTGGATTGGTTGAATCAAACTCTGGAGTGGAAAACAGCCAGATTGTGACTGCTGATTATGAATTTATATCCTCTGTTCTATAAAAACAATAAGAGATCATTTGGAAACCATGGTAATCACATCACCAGGGATTTTCCCTAACACATCAGAAAGTGAAAACGAGGTGAGCTGAGCTTGTGTCCTGCTTTGTGTACTTTGACAGTTCCCCAGTAAAAGTGCGTGAAAAGAGGGAACCGTGTCTTTTTTTGTCCCCATTCTGTCTGCTTATCACTATTTATGATATATGAGGTCGACTTGCAGTCTTGACTCAAAATAAGTTATTTCTTCAGAAGCCCTTTGTGACACCAGAAAAGGTAAATAAATACATAAGGACAGTTAAGTACAACATGACCTGCTGTCAGTCACCGAAATTAGTTTTCTCCTTGTGGGCCTTGTAATGCTGATATCAGTGAGCTGGCTGTCAGTTCATATGACTTCAGGTTTACAGCTCTGGATGTTGTTTGTAATAAATCAGTGAGAACACAAACCAGACTAGAACTAGATCACAAAACAAAACTTTTTTCTTTGGTCCAGTTTAGGTACTGCTTGTCTTGCCAGATCTGCTCCGGGTCCTGTGTTTAGAGATTCTGGAACACATTAACACACTGTGATTAGCTGTATGTCAAAACAAAGATGAGAAGGAAATGAGATGGCTTACTTGTCAGCTATTTATTATTATAATTTAATTAAAAAATCTACTCCTCAGTATTAGCTCAGTTTTGTAACATTACCAAAGTAACATTACCAAAGTGTGTGTGTGTGTGTGTGTGTAAAATTAACGCGTTAATTTTGTCGATTAATTTTAAAGAATTAACGCGTTAAAAAAAATTACGCAATTAACGTGGTTTGTGTTTACTTCCGGTGGCGGCCGCCCATTTTGGATGTGGCAAAGTAGAGCTTTGTTTCCCAGATATATAGTGTGTGTGTGTGTGAATGGGTGTATAAGAGGCATTAACTTAAAGCCCTCACGGAGACTGCGCCCTGGGCGGTCGCCCACATTGCCCATAGCTAAAACTGCCTGCTTGTTTAGTTTACGGGCAGATCTGCCACATCCAATATGGCGGACAGGTTAACGTATCGCAGCAACGGACCAACCTGCTCAGTGAGGCGTCTGTGTATATATGTCTATGATCTATCCTAACTAAAGGAGAGTCTGTGTATATATGTCTATGATCTATCCTAACTAAAGGAGAGTCGTGCATATATGTCTATGATCTACCTAACTAAAGGAGAGTCTGTGGTGTAAAGATGGATAAGGACAGACTTTTAGGGGGAACATTTCATTTTAAAAGTTGCCCAATGGCTCGTTGGACAAAAACAAGGCACAGTTTGCACAGTTTGCAAAGCCGAATTTAAATTCCACAGAAGTAACACGACTTTAACATATCACCTCAAAGCAAAACACCCAGTCTACACTACAGGAGTGTGGCACTCCTCAGTATATTTCCTCATTCTGGCTTTTTTCTGTTTGCACTGTGCATATGTGCACCTTAAGCCAATAACATGAATGAATTTCATATACTTTATCTGAGTTAATTCTACATTAATTTGATCATTTTACATAAATAAATATTCATTATAAGCTTCAGTCTCAGGAAAATGCAATTAATTTATTGATACATTTATTGATAGATTAATCGCGATTTATTACAGAAATTTTTGCGATTAATTAGTTAATTTTTTTTAATCGATTGACAGCCCTAATATATATATATATAGTTGTAGGACTGACTCTTTGCACACTTCGGGGGAAGACAAACTATCTGTAACATTACTGTAGCCCTGTAAAAGGCTGAACCACTCGTGAATTTTTATTTGTACCAAAGTGAAGTTTCCAAATTTGAAAAAAATGGTGAATCCATTTCTCTTAAATGACTTGTACACATAGATAATTAATACTAATCCCTGTTGGTTCTTATTCCAGATTAAAACGGTTAAGCTCTCTTAAAATTGTCTCTGTCTTTCTCTCTCTCAGAGGGGTGGTTCAGCTCATAACTGCGGCCAGCTGAAGGTGGGTCAGGTGATCCTGGAGGTAAATGGGGTTTCCCTGAGGGGCCGCGAGCACAGGGACGCAGCACGCATCATTGCTGAGGCCTTCAAGACCAAAGAGCGGGACTACGTGGACTTCCTGGTGACCGAGTTCAATGTGGCACTATAGCTGAGCGGCGGAGGAGGGAGAACGATGAGGAGGGCAACACCGAGAGAAGAAGACTCCGAGGACAACACGAGAGGAAGGAATTCAAGCGTCTTTTGATTTAAATGGCACAACTCTTTTAGATAGACAAAACACCGCCTGATCTCTGAGCCCTTCTCCTTTCTCATACACCCCACCCTTGAGTCTGGACACATGACACTCAAATTTACAAGGTATTACTTCTGCTGTGGACTTTGTTCAGGATTCTCCTCAACGTGTTACCTCCCCACTGTGAGACCTTATGCACTAAAATGGAAAATAGTGAAACCTATACCTTTTGTTTGTTCTCTCAGTGTTAAAAAGTGGACTTACAACTGTTTGAAACCCACAGGAACTTCTCGTAGCAGTCCCGCGTCCCATGGTCAGTTGATTTTATTTATTTTTTGCTTCTATCTGAGAGACAACTGCACATCTAAGACTGATTCATGCTCGACTTTACAAGCTTGGATTTGTATATGTAAAAATGAACAAATGTAGATACAGATGCATATATACTGTACACTTAAAGATACTCCTATATGAATTATAAAATCCGTAACCTCTGTTGCATCATCAACATATATTATATATATAAATATATATTTCAAATGATGATAATTCAGGCCGTCCTGGCAATACGGGATTCTACACATTTTACAGAGATGCTACCGGCCTGACTGCGTGTTAGCACCTTTCACAAAAAAAAAAAGAAATGGATTAAATCATGTTAGGTTTGCAAAAATGCACATTACACGCTCATATTGGTTTGATCAGGCATAAAAAAGACATTATTTCCTGTTTCCCTTCCCTGTCTTTATTTATGGTTCGAGGCTATGTCCACACTCAGCGAGCTAAATTTGAAAATGCTGTGTGAAAACAAAATGTTTCCTGTGAATCCTCCACGTGCGTAGAGGCAATCTGAATCCAGTGCAGGAATGGCACTATCATACAGGGAGGCAATGACAGGAAAGTAGGTGGTAGACTACAGTGTACAGTAAAAGATGTTGTGTTTTTAAATACATGGGCCAATTGCCAGTCATAAATAGTAAACTGAAGTTTGATATCATAAAAATCTCAAGGTTTCTAACCTTAATAACACCTTCCTACTTCCTACTACACACTAAAACACAAGGCTGCCGGCTTCAAACTCATTCACTCCAGAGATTGAAGGTTTGAAAACTACAGTTTTTATGTGTCAAACATTGGATCAAACACATGTTTTCAGATTTGGCCAGTTTAATGTGGAGGTACTCTCAGAAAGGATAAAATCACTCTCTATTTTTCCCTCAGACTGCTCAGCTTTTCTCCCGCTGCTCCCCCTGCTGAATAACAATTGATTTTATTTTGTAATTTCATAGTTTTAATTATATTCACCCCGGGGGTCTTGCTGAAGCCATGCTTAGTGCAGCAATTACGCCCAAGAGGGGAGTAATGAGACATTTAGAGGACGACACTGCCAAAGGTTTTAGAAACACTGCTCCACACACACACACGCATACATTTTATCCATTTATAGAAAAGCAATTAGGAGATAAGCAATCAGGTAGAGTGAGAGATGGAGCGGGAGAGACAGAGAGAGAGAGAGAGGAAGAATTAGAATGAGGGGGTGACTAAAGTAACGAATGAGATGTGATTGTTGTGGGGATGATTTGCTTCCTCTCAGGAAGTGTGCAGAGGATGTACAGCAAACGTGTCACTTCAGAGACTCGCATCAGGCTGCAGGTAGAAATATGAGGTAATTGGAGTAATTAATCTAAGTGTTCTCTGCGTGGATGAGTGCATTGTGCGGTATATGCCTGTCTGCTGTTAATGGATGAAAAGTGCAAGAATATGCTTAAGACAAGGAGACAGCAAATAAAGAAAAATGTAAATGTCATCAAAGGAGACACACAAAGAACTCGTAGTCTTCTGCTTTCTGAAGAATGCCAACAGAGCAACTCTGTGAGAAATTGCTATCAAACACCGCTGACTCATTCTGGTGACAACAGGGACAGAGAACAACACATTCTCGCTTTGTTTTTACATCTTATCCCTGCTGCCTATCTTCAAAATGTCAGCTCTAATGAATGAGAAACAAATGTTAGGGATGCGCTGATAGGTTTTTTTTTTTTTAAAGGTCACACTCTTCATTATATTTGCACCAGTAATACCAATATGTTTTCTGAAAGCGTCCATCATTTCTTAACAGGAGAAAAAAACCTGTTGTCCATTCATGTGTTCCAAGACCATGTTTTGTTCTTGATGCAGAAAATTACTTCTGGAATGTACGTTTGTTTCAATAACACCTGATATCACAGATAACAGAGTACACTCCTACTAAAATCTGAAATTCTTCTCATACTTTTCTAAGCCTTGAAGAAACCATGCCATAGGGAAGAGTGTCTAGATGAAGCATTTTTACGTTCTTTAGCTTATCTACCAGGCAGCCTAAGCCTCCACATATAACGTGTGAAGGTCCCTGAGGCCCACAAGATTCCTAAACCATGACAACACATACATTTCCCAGTATCCCAAAGAAGTTTTCTACCGCAGTCCTGTTAAACCATGTTTTAACCTTAAGTTGATTTTGGCCATTAGAAAGCAGACACAATACACTAGAAGCTGACATGTACACAGTTTTTTTTGTCTGATTAAGTTTATTTATTCTTTGATTCATTTTGAATTGTGTTTTGTCAACCTGATAAATGTCAGTCCAATATTCACCCCCCTCTTAGCTCCTGTTTGGTCTCCACCAGCTTGTGAGAACAATATTTGGGTTTTTAGTTGTGAGACATTTCACTTTTTTAACAACTAGTTCTACATCTGTTGATTGATGCAGGGAGAAGTAGCACTGGATTTATTAGAGCAAATCGCACATTTTGGGGGGATTGCAGTGCTATTACATACAAAGTCAATCAGAAGAAGTGATTATAACTTTTCCTGGATGGCGGAAAACTGCACCCGTGTGAGTTGAAAATGTTTCACCTTGAGCAAAAATCCACTTATCCAGTGATCTTATGAATCTGCTACAGAAACATTTATTTCCAAATATCTTTTCATATCTTTAAAGAGTAACTTAATACCGGGGTGAACTGTGTCACTGTGTCCTGAGGTACAAGTGTACATTATTGGAAGGAAGATATTTTACAGTTTCAGTGCATTCCTAACAAACATCTCTTCTCTGACAGAGGACAGAAATCTACCATTCAGCTCAAATATCTAATTTGAGTTACTATTTAATATTAAAGGACCACAATACAATAAGGGAACAATGTGTCTACCTTTAAAACCAGACAGATTTTCATGAATGTTTAAATCCCCCTCCGCCTCACAGAACGTGGAGTTAAAAGACAGTCAACATAAAAGCAGTGACATGATACAACTGAAGGAGTAAATCAGGAAAAGATAAATCCATGTGTGACTGGTGTTTTGTGGACTTTTAAAGGCTGCCTGCACCTGTAAATCATCATAAAATGTCCCCAGTTAAGGCTTCAACTGTAACTCTAGTCGTGTTGCAGGGTTTATGTAGCATTTTTGTAGGTGATATTGTCCATTGATTAGTCAACAGGTTTGATGAAAAGCTACTGTATTCAACTTTAGCATCAGTCTGTACGTGAGGGGAAAGTGGAGAAGCACTCACTTATACAAATATTGTCTCTAAGATTACTTTTGAGTGCATCCGTTAATTTGATTTTCAGAAATGCATGCATATTCAGGATGTGATACAAACAATATCTGGAAAACAATTTTCTCACTACAACCACTAACAGACTCCAAATTCAGGATGCATCAGTTTGTGTTTTGCGTGTGTCTGAGTTAGAGATGGACAGAAGGAGCCCGATAAGAAGACAGAGCGAGATAGAGAGACATTTGGACAGATGAGAGTTGGAGTGCGTCCTCTCAGTGAAATTACTCTCCGTTAAACAATCTAATCTTGAAGCGATCACAGCCACGCATGACTTTTGTTTCCTGGGTTCAGCATTTAAGCATCACATGAGACAGAAATAAGAAGTGTGTGCATTGTCAAACAACCTTTGCCCAACCTTTTGATGGAAAACAATAAAAATGTTAAGTCTGCTTAGTGAAAACCACATATTTAAAGTGATCTGATTTGATTTAGATTTGCCTTTTAGGGTCTTTCTAATAAACAGAGGAATAAAATCTTCTTTATGGGTTGAAGGGTAATAAAAAACTCTTTTAAAGCTCTTTGGATGAACTCAGAATGCATTACCACAAACAGGACATGGTCTCTTACTGATATAATAACCAATACCAAGAGAATATTTAAAGGTCCAGTGTGTCCAATTTAGCGAGCTCTATTTACAGAATATGGCAGAAATAGTAATATGCATGACATGCTTTCATTAGTGTATAATCACCTAAAAATAATAATGGTTATGTTTTTGTTACCTTAGAATGAGGCTTTTATGTCTACAAACGCTGCAGGCCCTCTTCCAGCCTGCCATGTTAAACCGTCATGTTTCTGTAGTAGCTCAGAACAGACACGGTGGCAGCCACTGTAGTTCCTCGTTCATGCTGTGAAGGTGATGGTGAGGTGAGTGGGTTGCAATCAGCAACTACACCTCTAGGTGCCACTAAATCCTACACACTGGTCCTTTATTACCTTACGAGGAGGGATTTTCTGCAAAAGGCCTTTAAGGCATCTATCATTCTAACAAATTCCCTGAAAACACTGAAACCATCTCAATACTTTGTGACCTCTCTATCAAGTCTGTTGCCCTCAGCCTCAAGATTACTGGTTTCATTTTTAAAAAAACAGGCTCTGTATTTTCCTAAAACAGCCGGGCACAGTAAGTTTTAACAAACTTAACTTAAGCAGGAGTGAAGTTAACCTACTATTTTCACCTGCGGATTAGTCCACATTTGGTACTCTAGTGTGTATTTATATCAGTAGGGCAGTGTATGCATGATTGAGACAAAATTAACTACAGTGTGTGCGTGTGTGTGTTCATGGTAATGAAGGATCATGTCACCAAGCAGTGGGTGGCTCAGTGTGGCTCAATGATGTGTTTTTAATCGTTTTTGGACAACAATGGAGCTCTGTGGCACAGAGGAAGAAGATATGAGGCTTTGGATACAAAGATGATACCAAACATCTCAAAGGTCTATAAATAAAGACTTACATTAAGAGAATTATGATTTATTTACCAAACTCATCAAAGAATAACTGAATAGTACATTTCCAGCCAGTTTCCTCCTTGCAAGGACATATTCTAGACAGGAGTAGAAAAGTATTTTCTAAACTGACTGTCGATTTCCACTACATGAAGATTTTCACAGAACTGCAATAAAATCACAAAAAACAAGGAGTTCCAACAGCATTCTTACTTATTTCATCATTTTATTGAAGTCACTTCAACCGAGGTAAACATTTTCCAGTGACCTGAGCATCACCGGTATAAACTCTGCGACAGCTACATGTGTCCATTAATGCCAAAGTTCCCTTGAGCAAGACCCTCCCTACTGCTGGCTGTACCCTGCTCAGGTGAAATGTAGATAAATGCAACCATGTCTCAGAGACAGTCAGATGTGAATATTGATGAATAAAACAGCTCTAAAGGAAAAGCCATTACCATATTAACCCTACATTTATTCATTTAGACATTTATTAACTGTGTCGAATCATCCTCTTCATCACACAAACTTTCCGTTAGTTAACTCCATAGTGACCCCATCATGCAGACAGATGTCAATTGTGGCTCGGCCCTCATCTTTGACCTGATATTAAAGGGCAATCCGGGTGGGAGGGATGATGGAAGGAAGCGATGGAAGCTGCTGACAGTCTCATTAATCAGACGGCAAGACGGAGAGGTGCTGGCCTTGGCTCCGACACGAGACATGACAGCTCAGACACAGACTTGTTGCTCACGCTCTGTAGCAAGGTGCAACTGTTTGCTCCCATCCACCACTACCACCACCACCCTTGAACCACTGCTTCCCTGCAAAGGCCAGATTCATAACACCACCTGTTGACGCTACTGATAAAGTTTATTTGTCTCACTGAGCGTGCCTCCCGCTTTATTAGCTGCACAAATTGATTTAGTTGGCGTTCATTTTCCCAGCCTGCAGTGCTTTACAGCTGCCTATTTTTGCATTTGTTTTCCTGTAAATCAGTCAGTAAGTCAGTCAGTCAGTCCATCTGTCTTTTTGCCTGCTTCCTGCACATTTTAACGAGGATTGTTGTACAATGACATGCTATTTATACAGAAAGTGTGTTTAATTTTTCAATAAAGATAACTGCACAAAAACTAGCGAGCTGTCTGCTTTTATTGTGAAGTTTTCATTCTGACAAAGGAGTGTTTCAACATAACCACCACAAAGCCAGATCTATAAAGAAATCTTTCCCAGTTTGGTGTGG
This sequence comes from Larimichthys crocea, assembly GCF_000972845.2. Lineage (NCBI taxonomy): Eukaryota > Metazoa > Chordata > Actinopteri > Sciaenidae > Larimichthys > Larimichthys crocea. The sequence goes on along the minus strand of NC_040014.1, from coordinate 4,060,441 downwards.
GCAAACTTGACACTGACTTGACCTCAACTAAATCCAGCGTGTGTGGGATGTGTTGGAATGTTATCCTTATCACCAAACATCAGTATTGGACCTGACTAATACTCTTTTACTGGAGCAAATCCATGGAGTCATGTTTAAAACGTCTGTGGAAAGTCTTTTCAGGAGAGCAGAAGCTGTTGTTGCACCAGATTAATGCCCAAGACAGGTAGTGTCAGATATCTGTGATAAATGCAACTCCCAGAAATAAATGCCTACAACAGAAATGAAAGTCTGGGGAAAGGGATTTAATCTGAATTGGTACAAGAAGTGGACTGGTTTGCAGATTGCGATAATGTTAGTATTTAAAAAAAAAAGTCCAAATCATGATAAATGGACCTTTCTGATCTGATGACCACTCAAAGTGCTTTCACTTGTCACATCACACGCTGATGGCAGCGGCTGCCATGCAAGGTGCCAACTGCTCATCAAGTGCGATGAAGTGCTTCCTATCCAAAGTGCTCACAAATAATACTAAGCTCACCCAAAAACACACATTCACACACCAATGTCACAGTTTAGGGTTCAGTATCTTGATCAAGGACACCCAGGAAATGAAACAGCAACCCTCCAATTTATAGACTCGCTCTACCACCTGAGCAACAGCTGCCCTCCGCCATTCTCTAACACAGAGAATTATCAAATGGGATTGGGATGGTATGGGATTCACTGACTTTTATACATGTTGTATGGGAGTGTCCAGGGGATTTTGGTTTCTGGGGGAAGGTTATTAGGACCCTGGCAGAATTAACTGCGGTAAAATTACTAATGAAGCCTGCTCATTTAAATAATAAATCCCACCTTTTCCTTATGCAATATATGGCGGGCAGGCCAGGAGGCAGGTAAGAAGATTGTAGTCCAGTGCTGGAAACCTCCTTGTGGTATTCACTGGCTTTGGAGATTTGATATCTAACTTAAAGGATTTTCTCTTTTAATAAGGGTACTTTGTCTGTGTAGGTATTAGTATCATGTCGATTGGTGGAGGGGAGAGGGTTGGAGTGGGTTGCCTAAGGGGGTTCACGGGTAGCTGGGATTAACAACCAAAATATAACTTCAACCTGTTATATATTAGTGTTGTGATGAAAAATATGATTTAAAAAAATTAAATGTTCAGCATTAATACTGGTGTAATGCTCAAGTGTCCATATACTTTTAGCCATATACTGTAGACACTAGAGAATCACGTGGTTCCCACTCATGTATGGCACAGATGACCCTGCAATTTGCACATACAATATTCTATTTATGTTCATTGTAGAAGTGTCGATCGTTCTCTTGGGTGTTTGATAGATTAATTTAAAATCATATGTTATTGTTGGCTTTACATTTTCTGACGAATAAACAATAAACTGCACTTACCCAGAATACAACAGATTCAACAAAAGCACAGCTTAAGTGGAGACACTACCGAATTGCTGCATTTTGTAAACTGCTTATCTTGTTCAGGGTCGCATTGGAGCCTCTCTTCCTCCAAATGGGACTTATGCGTTTGTAAGAAACTGACAACAAATGTGCATTGTTCCCCTTTTTAAGATATGGTGAATGGTTTGTGTTTGTGCTCTTTGAGGCGAGTTGTTCTTTATATTTGTGGAATATACAAATAAAACTTGAATTCGTTCATTTATTGAGCAAGATTGGCAAACATCTTTTTCCAGCTCTCTCCAGCAGTTATATAAAATTTTTTATTTAATATATTTCTATTTTCAACAGATAAAACAAGCAATGTGAAGATGTCCACTTGGGCTCTGGGAAATTGAAATGGCCATACAAATAAATGTGCATGTGGTCCAACTGGGCCACTGTGCTGGTTATGAAACATTTTCTGATTAAAATCAATTGTCATCAGCTTTTCTTTCTGATGGCTGCACTCAAGAAATGATTATGGTTTTTGATTAGTTTCTGTTGAATTTGTTTGGTATGTTTCACTTTCTTTGTTGTCAGAATACAGTTCTGATGTGTATTTTTCCCGGTGCAGCCAGGTCTTCAGCTCAGCCTTTGCATTAAACTGAGAGCAGTGAACATACAGACCTATGCCAAGCAGATCTGCCTACGACAGGCTCATTCAGTCCCCAGGCAGTGATCTCTGGGACATGCAGACCAGGTTTTGGGTCAGTGCCATTTAAACCAGAATCCATTTAATGCAGTGCTCTGTGAAATCGACTGGCTTCCTCTTGTGAAGGTAAAGAGTTTGAGATTGTTGCAGGAATGTCTCGAGATAAGAGAGGGATGATTGATGCCAGCTTTATGTTCATCTATCTGTCTGTGTGTTTCTTTCAGTTCAGCTTCAACCAGTTTTTCTATTTGACAGTTTAAATGCATTTTACCAAAGCAGAATAAATTAGAAGGAGGAGGAAGGACCAAGGTACTTTTTATTATTCTGTTTTCTGGGCATAATGGACACAAGCTGAAACCAGAAACGAGTCGTTTTTTCGTTTTTGACAAAAAACGAAAAAACGAAAATTCGGCTCAATTTCTCGTTTTCTGTTCCAATCACCAAAAACTAAATTTCCACTTCCACTTTCCGTTTTAGTGGTGGGCGGGGCTCGTACGCTTCTTTGCCCGGTACTATTCAAAATAAAAGTTCTTCCGTTTGACAAAGTTATTTCTTTATGAAAGGGTGACCAAACGTCCTCTTTTGGCCGGACATTTTTACATCCTTTTTTTTTCTTTATAAGTTCGTGAAAATGTCCGGTTTTCAATTGACTGGTGCTTTGCACAGGCTGTCCTGTGTGTGGACCTGTGACTGGCACACTGGCTCAATTCGTAGCATCGGCAGTGGCATTTCCCGGACATGCCACTACTAGATGCCACTATCTGAGGCACATGCCGCTAACCCGTAGAGGCAGATGCCACTATCTGAGGCACATGCCGCTAACCCATAGAGGCAGATGCCACTATCTGAGGCACATGCCACTGACCTGTAGAGGCAGATGCCACTATCTAAGGCACATGCCGCTAACCTGTTCGAGGCAGATGCCACTATCTGAGGCACATGCCGCTAACCTGTAGAGGCAGATGCCACTATCTGAGGCATTGATTAATCTCTCAACTGCTGCTGCTGTGTGCGCACGTATGCGTGCGTGCGTGTGTGGCGTAATCTGGGCATGTGCAGCATGTGTAGCATTAGGCCAGGACACCAGGGGGCGGTCTTACAGGGGAACCTCAGGTTATGTTTTTGTTACAGAGCCACGGGTCAAAGTTCATGTGAAATGTGGAAGTAAAGACTCAACGTGAAATCCGTCTCAGCATCTTTATTAAATAGATAAAGAACCTAACTCGACAGCGTGCTCTTTCTGGTTCAAGCTTGTGTCCTTAGGCCCAAAACAGAAGAATAAAATACCAACCTTGGCCTTGGTCATTGACCTTGAGTTAACATAAAATGTTTCTTAACCTTGCGCTGTAATAAACAATATTGTATGAAGTAGGCTATAGAGTATAACCGGGACAGAGCTTTACGACCAAGGGTATTTGTTATAGATATAATATCTCTCTCTCGCTCTCTCTTATATATATATATATTATATGAATATATATATATATATATAGATATATATGTGGTTGGTGTGTTTGTTGTGATTGTGTGTGATGTGTAGTGTGTGTAGAATATATATCTATATGCTAATTATTCTATACCCACGTATAACCGTAAACAGAGCACACACAAACATACAGGTGGATCACTATAATTAGAATTTTTTACCTTTTCACACAACAAAAGCCCGCCTGTGAAATTCCCCACCTGCGTCGTCTCCACCTAGCAGTAACCCCCCTCCCCACCCAAAACCCCACCCCGATACCACTCCCCCACCCCCGGACCCAAGTTTAGTTACTTACCCCGATACCTAGTGTACCCCCCTACCACCCATCCACCCCCCCAGTAACTACCCGGCGATTTGGTAGCGTCTGCACATACCGACCGGCGAACCGCGTGTGCCGACGCTACACTGGCCCGTTACAGCCAGGGACTGCGTCCCCGCCGGGGACATTCTTGCATTCCACCGGCGGCGTCCGCACCGCGCAATACGGCGATGTTAGCGTCGGCACAGGGCCGGTTATGTGCCGACGCTACATGGCAGGTTACAGCCAGCGACTTGCTGCTCCCCGCCGTGGGAATTCTTTGCTTTCCCACTGTACAAACTTCGTTTTCTTCATGCAGAATGGAAATTGGCTTACTCTATACTGAGTGACATGTTTGCTAATTGGCTTTGAATGCTAGAGAGCTTGTTGAACATTTATTGGCTCAGCAAGAATATTTTTTCTATCCTAAACCTGCACTTTTTTCCGTCGGCCTTGCTTGTACGAGTGTCCCATGTCAGATTTAGCTAATTCTCATTTTAACGTAATGCACGCCACTGGGTTCTTGAGTAGGTGCACATTGTGGAATGTGTCCTTAATATACACCCCCAAACTGCTACGTAAGGCTTCTGCAGCTTCATTTGTGGTCAGACACGTACACAAAAATATCACCAGACGAGTAACAAACCTTTTGCACTGCGGAAAGTTCAGTCCAGCTGTCAAAAACCAGCAGATGGTCAGAACAAATTTAGGTGCTATTCACACCTAACCAGTTTTGGATTGGTTGAATCAAACTCTGAGTGGAAAACAGCCAGATTGTGACTGCTGATTATGAATTTAATATCCTGCTGTCTATAAAAAACAATAAGAGATCAGTTGGAAAACCCAGGGAAACAGCACCAGGGTTTGTCCTAACACATCAAAAAGTGAAAAAGAGGTGAGCTGAGCTATGTGTCCTGGCTTTGTGTACTTTGAAGTTCCCCAATAAAAGTGCTAGTGAAAAGAGGGAAACCGTGTCTTCTTTTTTGGTTCCCCCCCAGTTCTGTCTGCTAACTATTTATGGATTAATGAGGTCGGCTTGCAGTCTTGGACTCAAAATAAGTTTTTCTTCAGGAGCCCTTTGTGGACACCAGAAAAGGTAAATAAAGATTACATAAGGACAGTTAAGTACCAACATGACCTGCTGTCAGTCACGAAATTATTTGCTCCTTGTGGGGCCTCCTTAAGCTGATATAGCTGAGGCTGGCTGTCAGTTCATATTACTTCAGGTTTACAGCTCTGGATGTTGTTTGTAATTAATCAGTGAGAACACAAACCGACTAGAACATAGACACAAAACAAACTTTTTCTTTGGTCCAGTTTAGGTACCATGTGTGCTTGTCGCTTGCCAGGATCTGCTCCGGGGCCTGGGTTAGAGAGCTGGAACACTTAACACACTGTGATTAGCTGTATGTCAAAAACAAAGATGAGAAGGAAAATGAAGATGGCTTATTGTCGCAGTTTTATGATTATTATAATTAATAAAAAAAATCTACTCCTCAGATTAGCCTCCAGTGTGGGTAACATACCAAAGTGTGGTGTGTGGTCGGTGTGCTGGTGTGTGTAATGTATATATATATAGTATATATAATCTATATATAATATTATATATATCATATTATATAGTATATATATAGTATATATATATATATATATATATATCTACAGATATAGTTGTAGGACTACTCTTGCACACTTGGGGGAAGACAAACTATCGTAACATTACTGTAGCTGATTGTTGAAAAAAATGGTGAATCCATTTCTCTTAAATGATTGTACACCATAGCTAATTTATACTAATCCCTGTTGTGTCTGTATTCCAGATTTAAAACGGTTAAGCTCTCTTCAAAATTGTCTCTGTCTTTCCTCTCTCAGAGGGGTGGTTCAAGCCTCAAACTGCGGCACTGAAGGTGGGTCAGGTGATCCTGGAGGGTAAATGCGGGTTTCCCTGAGGGGCGGGGCCGCGAGCACAGGACGCAGTCACGCATCATTGCTGAGGCCTTCAAGCACCAAAGACGGACTGACGTGGATTCCTGGTGACCGAGTTCAATGTGCCACTTAGCTGAGAGCGGCGGAGGAGGGAGACCGATGAGGAGGGAACACCGAGAGAAGAAGACACCTGAGGACAACACGAGAGGAGGAATTCAAGCGTCTTTGATTTCAAATGGCACACCTCTTTAGATAGACGAAAACACCGCCTCTGATCTCTGGCCCTGTCTCCTTTTCTCATACACCCCACCCTTGAGTCTGTAATGACATTGCAAATTTTAACAAGTCGTTACTTCTGCTGTGGACTTTGTTCAGGATTCTCCTCAACGTGTTTACCTCCCCACTGTGAGCACCTATGCACCTAAATGGAAACTAAGTGAAACCTACACTGTTTGTTTTTTCTCTCAGTGTTAACAGTGGACTACAAACTGTTTGAAACCCACAGAACTTTCTCGGTAAGCAGTCCCGCGTCCCATGGTCAGTGATTTGTTTTATTTATTTTTTTGTTCTATCTGAGAGACAACTGCACATCTAAGACTGATTCAATGCTCGACTTTATACAAGCTTGGATTTGTATATGTAAAAATGAACAAAGTATGATACGCGTGGGGGCATATATATGTACCCTTAAAGATACTCCTAGATGAATTTAAAATCCGTAACCTCTGTTGCATCATCAAACCATATATGATATATATAAATATATTTCAAATGCTTGAATAATTCAGGCCGTCCCTGGCATACGGGATTTCCCTACACATTGTACGAGAGGCTACCGGCCCTGACTGCGTGTTAGGCACATTTCAAAAAAAAAAAAGAAAATGGATTAAATCTGTTAGGTTTGCAAAAATGCACATCAGTACACGCTCATAGTGGTTTTATCAGGCATAAAAAAAAGACATTATGTTCCTGTTTCCCTTCCCTGGTCTTTATTTATGGTTTCGAGGCTTATGTCACACCTCAGCAAGCTAAATTGAAATGCTTGTGTGAGAAACAAAATGTTTCCTGTGAATCCTCCACGTGCGTAGAGGCAAATCTGAATCCAGTGCAGGAATGGCACTATCATACAGGGAGGCAATGACAGGAACGTAGGTGGTAAAACTACAGTTGTACAGTAAAAAGATGTTTGTTTTATTAAATTTACATGGGCCAATTGCCAGTCATAAATAGTAAACTGGAAGTTTGATATCATAAAAATCTCAAGTTCTGAACCTTAATAACACCTCCTTACTTCCTACTACACCAATAAAAACACAAGGGCTGCCGGCTTCCAACTGCATTCACTCAAGAATTGAAGGTTGGAAACTACATTTTTAATGTGTCAAACAGGATCAAAACCACATGTTTTCCAATTTGGCCAGTTTAATGTGGAGGTACTCTCAGAAAGGATAAAATCACCTCTTATTGTCCCTCAGGACTGCTCAGCTTTTTCTCCCGCTGGCTCCCCTGCTGAATAACAATTGGATTTTCATTTTGTAATTTCATAGTTTTAATTATATTCACCCCGGGGGTTGTGAAGCCTGCTTTAGTGGAGCAATTACGCCCAAGAGGGCGTAGTAATGAGACATTTAGAGGACGACACGCCAAAGGTTTTAGAAACACTGCTCACACACACAACACGCATACATTTTATCCTTTAATGACAAAGCAATTAGGAGAGTAAGCCAATCAGTAGAGTGAGAGATGGAGCGGGAGAGACAGAGAAAGAGAGAGAGAGGAAGATTAGAATGAGGGGGTGACTAAAGTAACGAATGAATGTGATTGTTGTGGGGTGATTTGCTCCTCTCAGGAAGTGTGCAGGGATGTACAGCCAACGTGTCACTTTCAGAAGACTGCGCAAGCTGGCAGGGAGAATATGAGGTAATTGGAGTAATTAATCTAAGTGTTCTCTGCGTGGATGAGTGCATTGTGCGGTATATGCCTGTCTGCTGTTAATGGATGAAAAGTGCAAGACATGCTTAAGACAAGGAGACAGCAAATAAAGAAAAATGTAAATGTCATCAACGGAGACCACACAAAGAACGTAGTCTTCTGCTTTCTGAAGAATGCCAACAGAGCAACTCTGTGAAAATTGCTATCAAACACCCCTGACTCATTCTGGTGACAAGGGGACAGAGAACAACACATTCTCGCTTTGTTTTTACATCTTATCCCTGCTGCCTATCTTCAAAATGTCAGCTCTAATGAATGAGAAACAAATGTTAGGGATGCACTGATAGGGTTTTTTTTTTTTTTTTTTAAAGGTCACACTCTTCATTATATTTGCACCCGTAATACCAATATGTTTTCTGTTTTCTGAAAGCGTCCACTTTCTTAACAGGAGAAAACCTGTTGTCCATTCAAGTGTTGCAAGTACCATGTTTTGTTCTTGATGCAGAAAATTACTTCTGGACATGTACGTTTGTTTCAATAACACCTGATATCACAGATAACAGAGTACACTCCTACTAAAATCTGAAATTGTTCTCATACTTTTTCTAAGCCCTTGAAGAAACCCAGCCATAGGGAAGAGTGTTTAGATGAAGCATTTTTACGTTCTTCAGCTTATCTACCAGGCAGCCTAAGCCTCCACATATGACGTGTGAAGGTCCCTGAGGCCCACAAAGATTCCTAACCATGGACAACACATACATTTCCCAGTATCCCAAAGAAGTTTTCTACCGCAGTCCTGTTAAACCATTTTTACCTTAAGTTGATTTTGGGCCATTAGAAAGCAGACACACTACACTGAAGCTGACATGTACACAGTTTTTTTTTGTCTGATTAAGTTTATTTATTCTTGATTCATTTTGAATTGTGTTTTGTCAAACCTGATAAATGTCAGTCCAATATTCACCCCCCTCTTAGCTCCTGTTTGGTCTCCACCAGCTTGTGAGAACAATTTGGGTTTTTAGTTGTGAGACATTTAATTTTTTTAACACTAGTTCTACATCTGTAGATTGATGCAGGGAAAAGTAGCACTGGATTTATTAGAGCAAATTGCACATTTTGGGGGATTGCAGTGCTATACATACAAAGGTCAATCAGAAGAAGTGATTATAACTTTTTCTGGATGGCAGAAAACGGCACCGTGTGAGTTGAAAATGTTTTCACCTTTACCAGTGATCCGTATGAATTGCTACAGAAACATTATTTCCAATATCTTTTTATATCTTTAAAGAGTAACCGGGTGAAAAGCAGTGGTTGCTGGTCAGAGGGTGCTTTGGTTGCACTTGTCACCAAACCAAACGTGAGTCCTGTGTCCTGAGGTACAAGTGACATTATTGGAAGGAAGATATTTACAGTTTCAGTGCATTCCGAACAAACATCTCTTCTCTGACAGAGGACAGAAATCACCATTCATCTCAAATATCTAATTTGAGTTAATATTTAAATATTAAAGGACCCAATACAAAAGGGACAATGTGTTACCTTTAAACCAGACAGATTTTCATGAATGTTTAAATCCCCCTCCGCCTCACAGAACGTGGAGTTAAAAGACAGTCAAACATAAAAGCAGTGACATGATACAACTGAAGGAGTAAATCAGGAAAAGATAAATCCATGTTGTGACTGGTGTTTTGTGGACTTTAAAGCTGCCTGCACCTGTAAATCACATAAAATGTCCCCAGTTAAGGCTTCACACTGTAACTCTAGTCGTGTTGCAGGGTTTATGTAGCATTTTTGTAGGTGATATTGTCCATTGATTAGTCAACAGGTTGATGAAAAGCTACTGTATTCAACTTTAGCATCAGTCTGTACGTGAGGGGAAAGTGGAGAAGCACTCACTTATACAAATATTGTCTCTAAGATTACTTTTGAGTGCATCCGTTAATTTGATTTTCAGAAATGCATGCATATTCAGGATGTGGATACAAACAATACTGGAAAACAATTTTCTCACTACAACCACTAACAGACTCCAAATTAGGATGCATCAGTTTGTGTTTTGGCGTGTGCTGAGTTAGAGATGGACAGAAGGAGCCCGATAAGAAGACAGAGCGAGATAGAGAGACATTGGACAGATGAGAGTTGGAGTGCGTCCTCTCAGTGAAATTCTCTTCCATTAAACAATCTAATCTTGAAGCGATCACAGCCACGCATGACTTTTGTTTCCTGAGTTCAGCATTTAAGCATCAATGAGGACAGAAATAAGAAGTGTGTGCATTGTCAAACAACCTTTGCCCAACCTTTTGATGGAAAACATAAAAATGTTAAGTCTGCTTAGTGAAAACCACATATTTAAATTGATCTGATTTGATTTAGATTTGGCTTTTAGGGTCTTTCTAATAAACAGAGGAATAAAATCTTCTTTATGGGTTGAAGGGTAATAAAACTCTTTTAAAGCTCTTTGGATGAACTCAGAATGCATTACCACAAACAGGATGGCTCTTACTGATATAATAACCAATACCAGAGAAGATTTAAAGGTCCAGTGTGCCAATTTAGAGAGCTCTATTTACAGAATATGGCAGAAATAGTAAATATGCATGACAGCTTTCATTGGTGTATAATCACCTAAAATAAATAATGGTTATGTTTTTGTTACCTTAGAATGAGGCTTTTATATCTACAAACGCTGCAGGCCCTCTTCCAGCCGCCATGTTACACCGTCATGTTTCTGTAGTAGCTCAGAACAGACACGGTGGCAGCCACTGTAGTTCCTCGTTCATGCTGTGAAGGTGATGGTGAGGTGAGTGGGTTGCAATCAGCAAATACACCTCTAGGTGCCACTAAATCCTACACACTGGTCCTTTATTACCTTACGAGGAGGGATTTTCTGCAAAAGGCCTTTAAGGCATCTTTCATTCTAACAAATTCCCTGAAAACACTGAAACCATCTCAATACTTTGTGACCTCTCTATCAAGTTGTTGCCCTCAGCCTCAAGATACTGGTTTGATTTTTAAAAAAACAGGCTCTGATTTTTCCTAAAACAGCCGGGCACAGTAAGTTTTAACAAATAACTTAAGCAGGAGTGAAGTTAACCTACTATTTTCACCTGCGGATTAGTCCACATTTGGTACTCTAGTGTGTATTATATCAGTAGGCAGTGTATGCATGATGAGAAAAAATTAACTACAGTGTGTGGTGTGTGTGTTCATGGTAATGAAGGACATGTCACCAAGCAGTGGGTGGCTCAGTGTGGCTCAATGATGTGTTTTTAATCGTTTTTGGACAACAATGGAGCTCTGTGGCACAGAGGAAAAGATATGAGGCTTTGGATACAAAGATGATACCAAACATCTCAAAGGTCTATAAATAAAGACTTACATTAAGAGAATTATGATTTTTATACCAAACTCATCAAAGAATAACTGAAGAGTACATTTCCAGCCAGTTTCCTCCTGCAAGGACATATCTAGACAGGAGTAGAAAAGTATTTCTAAACTGACTGTCGATTTCCACTACATGAAGATTTTAACAGAACTGCAATAAAATCACAAAAAACAAGGAGTTCCAACAGCATTCTTACTTATTTCTCCATTTTATTGAAGTCACTTCAACCGAGGTAAACATTTTCCAGTGACCTGAGCATCACCGGTATAAACTCTGCGAAGCACGTTGTCCATTAATGCAAAAGTTCCCTTAGCAAGACCCCCCTGCTGGCTGTACCCTGCTCAGGTGAAATGTAGATAAATGCAACCATGTCTCAGAGACAGTCAGTGTGAATATGATGAAAAAACAGCTCTAAAGGAAAAGCCATTACCATATTAACCCTGCATTTATTCATTTAGACATTTATTAACTGTGTCGAATCATCCTCTTCATCACACAAACTTTTCGTTAACTCCAAGTGACCCCATCTTGTAGACAGATGTCAATTGTGGCTCGGCCCTCATCTTTGACCTGAATTAAAGGCAATCCGGGTGGGAGGATGATGGAAGGAAGCGATGGAAGCTGTGACAGTCCATAATCAGACGGCAAGACGGAGAGGTGCTGGCCTTGGCTCCGACACGAGACATGACAGCCAGACACAGACTTGTTGCTCACGCTCTGTAGCAAGGTGCAACTGTTTGCTCCCATCCACCACTACCACCACCACCCTTGAACCACTGCTTCCCTTCAAAGGCCAGATTCATAACACCACCTGTTGACGCTACTGATAAAGTTTATTTGTCTCACGGAGCGTGCCTCCGCTTTATTAGCTGCACAAATTGATTTAGTTGGCGTTCATTTTCCAGCCTGCAGTGCTTTTACAGCTGCCTATTTTTGCATTTGTTTTTCCTGTGAATCAGTCAGTAAGTCAGTCAGTCAGTCCATCTGTCTTTTTGCCTGCTTCCTGCACATTTTTAACGAGGATTGTTGTACAATGACTGCTATTTATACAGAAAGTGTGTTTAATTTTCAATAAAGATAACTGCACAAAAAACTAGCGAGCTGTCTGCTTTTATTGTGAAGTTTTCATTCTGAACAAGGAGTGTTTCAACATAACCACCACAAAGCCAGATCTATAAAGAAATCTTTCCCAGTTTGGTGTGGGCAAACTTGACACTGACTGACCTCAACTAAATCCAGCGTGTGTGGGATGTGTTGGAATGTTATCCTTATCACCAAACATCAGTATTGGACCTGACTATACTCTTTTACTGGAGCAATCCATGGAGTCATGTTTAAAACGTCTGTGGAAAGTTTTCAGGAGAGCAGAAGCTGTTGTTGCACCAGATTAATGCCCAAGACAGGTAGTGTCAGATATCTGTGATAAATGCAACCCCAGAAATAAATGCCTACAACAGAATGAAAGTCTGGGGAAAGGGATTTAATCTCAATTGGGACAAGAAGTGGACTGGTTTTGCAAATTGCGATAATGTTAGTTTTTTTTTTTTTTAAAGTCCAAATCATGATAAATGGTCCTTTCTGATCTGATGACCACTCAAAGTGCTTTCACTTGTCACATCACACGCTGATGGCAGCGGCTGCCATGCAAGGTGCCAACTGCTCATCAAGTGCGATGAAGTGCTTCCTACCAAAGTGCTCACAAATAAACTAAGCTCACCCAAAAACACACATTCACACACCAATGTCACAGTTTAGGGTTCAGTATCTTGATCAAGGACACCCAGGAAATGAAACAGCAACCCTCCAATTTATAGACTCGCCTACCACCTGAGCAACAGCTGCCCCCCGCCATTCTCTAACACAGAAATTATCAAATGGGATTGGGATGGTATGGGATTCACTGACTTTTATACATGTTGTAGGGGAGGTCCAGGGATTTTGGTTTCTGGGGGAAGGTTATTAGACCCTGGCAGAATTAACTGAGGAAAATTACTAATGAAGCTGCTCATTTAAATAATAAATCCCACCTTTTCCTTATGCAATATATGGCGGGCAGGCAGGAGGCAGGTAAGAAGATTGTAGTCCAGTGCTGGAAATCTCCTTGTGGTATTCACTGGCTTTGGAGATTTGATATCTAACTTAAAGGATTTTCTCTTTTAATAAGGGTACTTTGTCTGTGTAGGTATTAGTATCATGTCGATTGGTGGAGGGGAGAGGGTTGGAGTGGGTTGCCTAGGGGGTTCACGGGTAGCTGGGATTAACAACCAAAATATAACTTCAACCTGTTATATTAGTGTGTTGTGATGAAAAATATGATTTAAAAAAATTAAAGTTCAGCATTAATACTGGTGTAATGCTCAAGTGTCCATATACTTTTAGCCATATATGTAGACACTAGAGATCACGTGGCCCACTCATGTATGGCACAGATGACCCTGCAATTTGCACATACATATTCTATTTATGTTCATTGTAGAAGTGTCGATCGTTCTCTTGGTGTTTGATAGATTAATTAAAATCATATGTTATGTTGGCTTTACATTTTCTGACGAATAAACAATAAACTGCACTTACCCAGAATACAACAGATTCAACAAAAGCACAGCTTAAGTGGAGACACTACCGAATTGCTGCATTTGAAACGTGCTTATCTTGTTCAGGGTCGCATTGGAGCCTCTCTTCCTCCAAATGGGACTTATGCGTTTGTAAGAAACTGACAACAAATGTGCATGTTCCCCTTTTTAAGATATGGTGAATGGTTTGTGTTTGTGCTCTTTGAGGCGAGTTGTTTTTATATTTGTGGAATATACAAATAAAACTTGAATTCGTTCATTTATGAGCAAGATTGGCAAACATCTTTTCCAGCTCTCTCCAGCAGTTATATAAAAAATTTTTATTTAATATATTTCTATTTTCAACAGATAAAACAAGCAATGTGAAGATGTCCACTTGGGCCTGGGAAATTGAAATGGCCATACAAATAAATGTGCATGTGGTCCAACTGGGCCACTGTGCTGGTTATGAAACATTTTTCTGATTAAAATCAATTGTCATCAGCTTTTCTTTCTGATGGCTGCACTCAAGAAATGATTATAGTTTTGATTAGTTTCTGTTGAATTTGTTTGGTATGTTTCACTTTCTTTGTCGTCAGAATACAGTTCTGATGTGTATTTTCCCGGTGCAGCCGGGTCTCAGCTGCCTTTGCATTAAACTGAGAGCAGTGAACATACAGGCCTATGCCAAGCGATCTGCCTATGACAGGCTATTCAGTCCCCAGGCAGTGATCTCTGGGACATGCAGACCAGGTTTTGGGTCAGTGCCATTTAAACCAGAAACCATTTAATGCATGCTCTGTGAAATCGACTGGCTTCCTCTTGTGAAGGTAAAGAGTTTGAGATTGTTGCAGGAATGTTCGAGATAAGAGAGGGATGATTGATGCCAGCTTTATGTTCATCATCTGTCTGTGTTGTTTCTTTCAGTTCAGCTTCAACCAGTTTTTCTATTTGACAGTTTAAATGCATTTTACCAAAACAGAATAAATTAGAAGGAGGAGGAAGGACGACGAAGGTACTTTTTATTATTCTGTTTCTGAACATAATGGACACTAGCTGAAACCAGAAACGAGTCGTTTTTTCGTTTTTGAACAAAACGAAAAAACGAAAATCGGCTCAATTTCTCGTTTCTGTTCCAATCACCAAAAACTAAATTTCCACTTCCACTTCCGTTTTAGTGGTGGGCGGGGCTCGTACGTTTCTTTGCCCGGTACTCTTCAAAATAAAAGTTCTTCCTTTGACAAAGTTATTTCTTTATGAAAGGGTGACCAAACGTTCCTCTTTTGGCCGGACATTTTTAATCCTTTTTTTTTTCTTTATAAGTTCGTGAAAATGTCGGGTTTCAATTGACTGGTGCTTTGCACAGGCTGTCCTGTGTGTGGACCTGTGACTGGCACACTGGCTCAATTCGTAGCATCGGCAGTGGCATTTCCCGGACATGCCACTACTAGATGCCACATCTGAGGCACATGCCGCTAACCCGTAGAGGCAGATGCCACTATCTGAGGCACATGCCGCTAACCCATAGAGGCAGATGCCGCTAACCCATAGAGGCAGATGCCACTATCTGAGGCACATGCCGCTAACCTGTAGAGGCAGATCCACTATCTGAGGCCACATGCAGCTAACTGTAGAGGCAGATGCCACTATCTGAGGCACATGCCGCTGACCTGTAGAGGCAGATGCCACTATCTAAGGCACATGCCGCAACCTGTTCGAGGCAGATGCCACTATCTGAGGCACATGCCGCTAACCTGTAGAGGCAGATGCCACTATCTGAGGCATTGATTAATCTCTCAACTGCTGCTGCTGTGTGCGCACGTATGCGTGCGTGTGTGGCGTAATCTGGGCATGTGCAGCAATGTGTAGCATTAGGCCAGGACACCAGGGGGCGGTCTTACAGGGGAACCTCAGGTTATGTTTTTGTTACAGAGCCACGGGTCAAAGTTTGTGAAATGTGGAAGTAAAGACTCAACGTGAAATCCGTCTCAGCATCTTTATTAAATAAATAAGAAACCTAACTCGACAGCGTGCGTGTGGTGGTGCGCGCCACGGCAGTTGCTGCGGTTATGGGCATTTGTTTTTATTTTATAAAACAGTCATTGTTGTATTACACTCGATGGAAGTAACATTTCTTTTACGTGAGTTCCGCATTAATTTGCGAGGTTTTCTTAAATAATCTCTTAACCACTGTGTGGCGCAGCTGCCACTGACCTGCCGCTGTATGTGTGTGAGGTAGGCAACTAAATAAAGTGTGAAACACATTGTTAATTTAAATAATAAATATTTGAATGGTTGCTAGATTTGTGTTTTTCCTGACTTGGAGAATGGAATGGAATGGATCATTCAGGCTCAGCTTACTTTGAAACTAATTTTAGAGTCGTGTTTGGGTTCTGAGATCAGTTTTGTCACATTCCTCTCTTTCAGAATTCACAATCATCAAGTGTGGCTTCAGTTGTCAGACTTCAACATATTTCCATTGCTCTATTGTGGCAGAAACAATTATCAATAGACACAGTTTTTAAGACACTTAGAAAAACCCCAGGAGAAGCATAACGAACAAACAAAGGCCCCCACTCAGCACTTTGCAGCCCCTGATAGAACCCACGGGCCTCCACGCACCCAGCAGAAAGAAAACTCCAGTGAGAGGTCATGTGATGAGTTATTATGTAGTCAAACTATACTTGAAGACAAAAGCCTAACCTCTCCACTTATTTCAGGATGTGGAAGAGGTCCCACTGAAAAGGTTCAGCCATTCAGAATCTGCCTGAAGCACAGGTATTTGTTCAAGCAGCTTTGTTGTTTACACACCATCAAAGTTGTAGAGGTACATCATGTCACAGAGAGTCATTTCCGTTTTCATTAACCAGTATACTAAAAATCAAAGCAACTGATTTTTTTTACAGCTTGCATTTATTGTGCCTATAAGAACCACAACTGTTTCCTTTCTAGTGGAGGCTGATAACGTGCCAGAACTGGGAACAGGGAGGGAGGTATGTTCCTGTATGGGCTTTTTTTAATTCATTTCTCCAACCCTTACTGTACTTAATGTTTTCTTCATTTTTGATTAGGAGGATGCACTGCTTCGGGACACCATAGAGGCAGCAAAGTGGTGTACCAGACAAACATTAAAGGGGAAACTCCCTTCACCAAGTCATCTCAATGGACCAGAAAGGTCACTTGAGGGCGTGGGAACGCCTCAGAATGTCCGAAGGCCTTGAAGGGGTCCGGGAGCCATTTATCTTCCTGTTCAGTCTGCAGGAAGACCATGAGGCATTCTGCAGTAAAATTATGGACAACCACTACTGTCTAGGTCTTTTGTTTCCTGTTTTGCTCCTGTTTTTATTTGAAGTTCAGTGTTAGTGTTCAGTGTTCAGTGTGTTCAACTAAGACAGGAATAAAATAATACACTAAATGTAACACCTGAAACATATCCCAGTGTAATATATATATTTTTTTTTAAACATTATAAAAATATATAATATTATTTAATATTTAAATAATATATATATATTAATAATATTATATATAATATAATGGGAGGCGTGGTTCGATGTGGGCGTGGCTCAACGTTGAGGCACGTCACGATCTGCGGGCTGCAGTCAGGGGTTCTTGGGGTGGTGCACTGGTGAGGTCATGACTTATGACACATCTGTGACAATCCCCGGCGGCGTCCGCAGCGCGCAGCAAAAATTCGCTGGCTGGCAAATATCAGCGAACTGGTTCCTATTTATAGACTTTTCGGATGTCACAGATGATGTCATAAGTCATGACCTCACCAGTGCCACACCCCCAAGAACCCCTGACTGCAGCCCGCAGATCGTGACGTGCCTCAACGTTGAGCCACGCCCACATCGAACCACGCCTCCCATTATATTATATATAATATTATTTAATATATATATATTATTTAAATATTAAATAATATTATTTATTTTTATAATTAAAAAAAAAGAAAAATATATACACTGGGATATGTTCAGGTGTTACATTTAGTGCATATATTTTATTCCTGTCTTAGTTGAACACACTGAACACTGAACACTAACACTGAACTTCAAAATAAAACAGGAGCAAAACAGGAAACAAAAGACATAGACAGTAGTGGTGTCCATAATTTTACTGCAGAATGCCTCATGGTCTTCCTGCAGACTGAACAGGAAGATAAATGGCTCCCGGACCCCTTCAAGGCCTTCGGACATTCTGAGGCGTTCCACCGCCCTCAAGTGACCTTTCTGGTCCATTGAGATGACTTGGGGAAGGGAAAGTTTCCCCTTTAATGTTTGTCTGGTACACCACTTTGCTGCCTCTATGGTGTCCCGAAGCAGTGCATCCTCCTAATCAAAAATGAAGAAAACAATTAAGTACAAGTAAGGGTTGGAGAAATGAAATAAAAAAAAGCCCATAGCAGGCAACATACCTCCCTCCCTGTTCCCAGTCCTGGCACGTTATCAGCCTCCACTAGAAAGGAAACAGATTGTGGTTCTTATAGGCACAATAACAATGCAAGCTGTAAAAAAAATCAGTGGCTTTGATTTTTAGTATACTGGTTTAATGAAAACGGAGAAATGACTCTCTGTGACATGATGTACCTCTACAACTTTGATGGATGTGTAAACAACAAAGCTGCTTGAACAATACCTGATGCTTCAGAGACAGATTCTGAATGGCTGAACCTTTTCAGTGGGACCTCTTCCACATCCTGAAATAAGTGGAGAGGTTAGGCTTTTGTCTTCAAGTAATAGTTTGACTACATAATAACTCATCACATGACCTCTCAACTGGAGTTTTCTTTCTGCTGGGTGCTGAGTGGAGGCCCGTGGGTTCTATACAGGGGCTGCAAAGTGCTGAGTGGGGGCCTTTGTTTGTTCGTTATGCTTCTCCTCCTGGGGTTTTTCTAAGTGTCTTAAAAACTGTGATCTATTGATAATTGTTTCTGCACAATAGCAGCAATGGAAATATGTTGAAGTCTGACAACTGAAGCCACACTTGATGATTGTGAATTCTGAAAGAGAGGAATGTGACAAGACTGATCTCAGAACCCAAACACGACTCTAAAATTTAGTTTCAAAGTAAGCTGAGCCTGAAATGATCCATTCCATTCCATTCTCCAAAGTCAGGAAAAACACAAATCTAGCAACCATTCAAATATTTATTATTTAAATTAACAATGTGTTTCACACTTTATTTAGTTGCCTACCTCAAACACATACAGCGGCAGGTCAGTGGCAGCTGCGCCACACAGTGGTTAAGAGATTATTTAAGAAAACCTCGCAAATTAATGCGGAAATCACGTAAAAGAAATGTTACTTCCATCGAATGCAATACAACAATGACTGTTTTATAAAATAAAAACAAATGCCCATAACAGCAGCAACTGCCGTGGCGCGCACACACACACACGCACGCTCTCGAGTTAGGTTCTTCATCTATTTAATTTCCCGGAAATGCCACTACTAGATGCCTTTAGATGCCACGAATTGAGCCAGTGTGCGTGTCGCAGGTCCACACACAGGACAGCCTGTGCAAAGCGCCAGTCAATTGAAAACCGGACATTTTCACGAATTTATAAAGAAAAAAAAATCCTCAGGAGCCCCAGACAGGACGTAAAAAAGTCCGGCCAAAAGAGTACGTTTAGTCACCCTTTCATAAAGAAATAACTTTGTCAAACGGAAGAACTTTTATTTTGAAGAGTACCGGGCAAAGAAGCGTACGAGCCCCGCCCACCACTAAAACGGAATATGGAAGTGGAAATGTTGTTTTTGGTGATTGGGACAGAAAACGAGAAATTGAGCCGAATTTTCGTTTTTTCGTTTTTTGCCAAAAACGAAAAAACGAAGAAACGACTCGTTTCTGGTTTCAGCTTGTGTCCATTATGCCCAGAAAACAGAATAATAAAAAGTACCTTGGTCCTTTGTAAACCAAAACATTTAAGTTTGGCAGTACATTTAATTTGTCATTTAAATACTGGGAATGATGTACTGTGTGAGTACTGCTCATTCTGAAACCATGGGCATTAATCTGCTGCTATAACTTTACCCTGCACTCTGCTGAGGAGGTCAGACCAGTCAACTTCTTCCACACCAAACTGAGTATGACCATTTCGTATGGACTAGGCTATGAGCACACAACAGGGCAAATTATCTTTTCATTTCTTTTTAAGACAAGACATATTAAATTAAATCAATTTGGACTTTTCTAAACACGATTTCATTCCAGTTTCTTTTTACGTTTTGTATTATTTGTTTCTGTTTTACTGTGTATGTTTGTACATCGAAGCAAACTAGAGTTGGACATTAACAAGGATTAAAATGAGACTTTAAAATGAGATAAATATCTTCCTTAAATGGGTGGTATAGAAAAGTGAGGAAACAGTGTCCCCCTGTGGCCATTTCTTCAAACCGCATCCACCCATTGTTACATTCCCACTCCTACTCTAAGTCCCGCCCCTGAGCAGATTCATAACCAATCACCACTCAGTATTTGATTTTGTGGGTTAAACTTTGTCCTGAGTATTGCCTGTCAGGTAACACCACTGTAACAAACTAAGAAAAATTTAATTATAATGCTCAGATTAAGGTTGGAAATGGTTAAAGTTATGGTCAAGGGCTTTTTTATGAAAGAATGCAAGACTTGTAGTAGACATATTGGAAGAAAAAAAAAGCCTGAATTCTGAACTCGGGACTAAATTTTGCACCACAGTTTTCCTGGAGTAACTCCTCTGCCAGCTAAAATCAGTGCCACACTCCACGAGACTCATAATTAATGTGATAAATGTGAGAAACCCGGGCTGCCCTGGCTGGGATTTATTCATGTAACTCCGTCAGAAATAAGGTACCAACACTCCTTAGCTGAAAGTCGCCTTGATGTGGGTTTGTTTGCGTTTCTTTTGATGTCTAAATTAGAACTGAGTGATGGTTACGACAGCCAACTTTTGAAACTGGCACTGACTGCAAGCTCAACAGTCACCAACCGTTTGACTCCGCAGTTCATAAAAGACACTAAAGTCACAAAATGTCGTTGTTTAACTAATATGTGGGCTTGAAAGTGTTTGAAACCTCGGTAACCCGTTTGCTATCGGTGCTGGTTTGTTGTGGTGTGTGTGCCATGGTGACAGCACAGGGGTGGGTCTTCTGTGTTAACGTTAAGTTTTGCGGTTTTCAAGGCAACCGAGCCCTGTTGCTGCGAAGTGTGAAATCTCTGCAACCCTGCCTGCTGAGTCCATGAAATAAAAGCATCTACGAGGTAAGTTTGCAATGCAGTGTCGCTGTAACACTTCGTAACCGAGTGTTTCTTTGCTGGAAAGTTACTTTCTCTGCACAGCAGTGTTATTTAAACACGTTTTTCGGTGTACATTGTCCTCAGAAACGCCAATTTTATTATTACAGGCTTGTGTTCCTCAGCTCACCAGCCCGACTGGTTGGACATGGTTGTCAGTTGTTGTGCTTGTATGTTGTTGAGCAAGTCTTTCTCGAGTTTAAATCACTGGAGCTTCTATGTGTTGCAAAGCATGGGCCATGTGTTCGAATATAGTAAATATAGCTTTCAAAATAAAGTGCTGTGTCTTCTCCTCTAAACTGGATCAGAAAGAGTCTGATGCCTACAATGTGAGAGACCATTGTTCCCTCACATGGCTCTTAGGCAGGAGAATATGTTTTCACATGGTCTGTACAGGAAAGTGATTTTTTTCTTTTTTTGGTAACCAGCAGTTCAGTAAATCCACTCCATCTGGCTGCACAGACTTGTACAATACAATGTGACCTTTGGTGGCGATGGAGATGTAATCACCAGGAAAAGTAACTGGGGGGAAAAATGCAGCCAAACACAGCACAGTGATCCAGGTATTTCCTAAACACGCTTAATTCAGTGATATTTAGTTTATTTCTGTCCAGAGGTGTATCAGTTACATTTTTACAAAACCGCTGACTATACCCAAGTTATAAATAAGCACTACTTCTTTCTCCCGATATCAAATAGATTGGATGGATCTATTTTTACAAAAAAACCCTTTTTCATATGTAATAAACTTCTTTAGTTTCATAAACATAGTCTAAAATCATCAGATTTCATATTTAAGTCAGGACACATCTGATCAAAGAATAGATACAAAGCGATTTAACCAGAATTTTATTCAAACTTTAAACAGTAGTTTACGATTGCATGCAAAGGACAAATATTTAGCAAGACAGTGCAGTTGCAGTAACAATAGAAGGACGGTCATTTTCATTTCAAGTCATTTGACTCTGAGACCTGTTTTTGGATGTCGATGACACTGCCCACTGGGATAGAAATTCAGAAAGAGATACATCGTCCTGTGGCTAATAATAACTCTTTATTTATGTATGTGTGTGTTATTTCATACACATAATAAAATATCTAATTACAAAAAAAAAACTAAAAATACCAATTTTTGATGGATCACTGAAAAGTTTGTTTGTTTTGTCCAACCAGCTTCTGTCCAGAGATATTAAATTTACAGTGACATAAGACAAAATGGCAAATCCTCAAGCTGAAGCCAGACACTGTTTGGCATTTTTGCTTGATAAATGAGTAATGATCTATTATTGACAATGATGAAGTGTTTTAATAACAATAATCGTACAGTCACTGCTCTCGTCAGACCCCTGTGCACAGTGTATCCTGTGTCCTCAGTCCTCTCTGTGCCTCCTAAGCAGATTAGCTGTCATATCTTCGTCACTAAACAGCTCACTGAGGCTCTGCCAGCCTGTGGGACAGCTCCAGCTACGCCTCTGCTCTTTGTGCTCAAAATTCAACCGGTGCCACCCTGTGAAAATCCATGTCCCTGTTGGCCAGGCTGACTGGTTCTGTGACAGCTTTGGTGTGACTTGGACGGACAATCGAACCTGGCAGAAACTCTCCATTTCTCTTTTGTCACTCCTTCTGTCTGTCTCTTCCTCTTTGTATCTTGTTCCTACACCTCCACCCACCCTACCTGTCCATCCTTAGCGAGCCTTAGCTCACTTGACTGTCAGGTGATTATAGCCCTGCTGCTCTCTGTCTGTCTGTTTGTCTGTGAGGAGGTGAGCTCGTCTCCTCGTCCTGGATGTATACTGATGATGATTGTCTGTTTATAATCGGTGAAGCCCCCTGTAAGGGTTTAGAGCAGCTTAATTCCTCCCATCTGGCAGCTGAGATAAATCCTCAGTTCCTCTGGGTATGAACAGAGAGCCTGAACGGAGCAACAGGTGAGTTGTTTCTTTGCTTAATTCTCACCGAACAGAGAGTCCGAAACATTCCAACAATTATGGAAAACCTAGAAAGTTTTTGAATTTGGAAATTGATTAGAATTCACCAGAATTATGTCGCTGTCTTCGTCTCTTCTACATTTGCTTTAAATCCAGTGACTGCGTAATACCATGGAAACACAGTACAGTAACGTACACAGCGATAGAAGTATACAGCATTAGGGTCCTGGTATTGTTCTTGCTGGCTCACTGTCCCACTCTCATTACTTATCGTGACATTTGAATTCAACGGAGCCATCATAAATGTTATTAGTAACCCCTGTGATGTTCCTGCTGGAACTAGTCAAAATGTCTGTTGTGAAACAATATGTCATTCTTGGATAGTGTAGATGTGATACCAGAGTTTTGGTACAAAAAAACAAAACGATACTTTACAAAATAGTTGATATATCGATATATATATTATATAATATATATATTATATATATAATATATATTTTATCCTATATATAATACGTTTTCTGGGAGAAAGTAGCCAAATATTGGCAAAAAGTTGATTTTACAGGATCTGAACTGAGTATAAAACTGACCAAACTTTTACTAGGTAACTATAGACACCAAAAAAGTACCCAGGCATGTTATATGATATATCATGTAAATGACTTTAAAATATATAACTGGAGCTGATTTAAATGTATTAATTAATTGAAGAAGCAAATATCAGCCAGTTTAAATAGCAATACATCACATTTTATTGGCTTGTCTTTGTGCTTATTATCTTCATTTGCAAAGTAACCAGCAAATATAGCTGTCAGGTAAAGTGAATATGAAATTAATCAAGGGAAGGCAAGTATCTTAAAACTGTACTTTAGTAAATGTATCTAGTTACTTTTCACCACTGGTTACAAGTTTTAATCAAACAGCTGCATGTATTGTCATTCTTGGCTCCTTGCGGGGGTTTACTCCTCGTCTCTGGAAATTCTTCTGTGCTAGCAGAGGAAGCAGGAAATGAGTAAATAATGTCATAATTATACCGTTGGCTCTGAATCTTTCTATTCTGAATCTGTTGTTTTTCTAAACGTACCTCTCGAGTTGTTTATCCACAGAGCCGTGCGCTCTCATTCCTCGTGGTCCACTTTAAATGCATAGTGAGTTTTCCATGTTGGCCTGCAGCGAGACTCGCTGCTGATTTGTATATGAAAGGGTTGTAGAGAGAGCACGACGCACGTCTGTCAGTCCTGCATACTGAGCCTCGTGTTGGTTTCTAGCACAATCAACACAAGTGTTTATGGATGCACAAAAAAAATACACTCTCCTTAATGTGTGTCTGTGTGTGAGGTTTGTGTTTGTGTGCGTAGAGACACTGGGTTAATCTTCTTGCAGTAATCTGGGGTTTTGATGAAAGACTCTGAGTGCTACTGTACCGAATGTACTTCACTTTGTGATCATTCCAAATCTAATTTTCTAGCATGTTTCTGTGATAATGACACTCGTTAAGGTCAGTCCGGTATGTGGTGGCTGATGTTTTACCTGCCAGCTGCTGATGCTGCTTAAAAAGCCACAACATATCACAGATAACTCATACATGTGTGATGCTGGCAGCAGGTGGGTTATCAGCCACCATCAGTGATCAGTAAGTGTACATGTGTGCACATTTCAGGGAAATATACTGTGATTGAATCTATAAGATGCTCATTATATTCATACTGATGCACGTACAAATTCCTTAATTGAAGTGTATATATAGATGGACTTGATGTTACAGGCTGTTTTTAAGGCAGTGACAGTGTAGCTGTAACATGGTATGTTAACACTTAGTCAGAGATGTTTTATAGCAGACGCTGAAAAGTGCAGCTCTTGTTCATGTTGTGGAGTTGCCATAGTGAGCGTTGCAGCTCTGGGCAAATACGTGGGGGACTTGATTTAACATTGTGAGCTAGCAGTCTAACTGGGGCTCTGTTACATGCGTGATGTGCTGTGTCTATAATAAAGAATATAAATGGTGAATGGTGCAACCTGATAGCACAGTATTTGAGCAGGAGGCTATAAAATAAATGCTTATCTATTGTGTAGACTAACATAGAGTTTGTGTCACCTTGGAAACAAGTCCTTAAGTGCTGCACCTCTCACAAGATGTCAGACAAAATGGAACAGCAACATCACCACGACATCTGAGTACATGATGAAGCAAATAAACCACATGGACGTACACTAAGAACATAAAAATGTTGGCATGATATTTGTTACAAATGCTTATGCATGACCTGAAATAAATCTGTGAGGCCGTAACTGATGCATGCATTCATGATTAATTAATCTGAGGCTTTTTAAACAAATTCTAAAAATGCTACAAAAAAAAAGCTCATCACATTTTCCTAAAACTCAAGACTTCTTCACATTGCTTGTCTTGTCCACGCAATTGTTGAAGAGCAACCGATGAAGCATGCAGAGTAAAAGCAAGTATCTGGATTTTTTTCACAACTGACTTAGTTAATTCACTAATATTTTTAGAATTACTATTTATAAGCCACCAATGACTTTTGGTTTAAGCACCACATACACAGTGCTGAAAACACCACATTGATAGAGTTACAAGGCTTTTAATAAATGGTAGCACATTTGTGCTTTGCCACAGTATTCTGTCACCTGTAATAATCCCTTTTAACTGTGTGAAACAGATCCCTAATGCAGCTCTGTCTGACACCTGTCATGTTAATTTGAGGAAATTATGTGCCAACCTACAACATCTGAATCAAATAGAAGTCTTGAAAATTGAAAGCACTAACATGATTTTCTGTTATTTATTTATTTTTTTTATGACTACCAGATGACTAAATTGATATTTTGTGCTAGTGCATGGCACTTTTAGTTTGAAATGATTGTCTTGGTTGATGATATGGTAGCATTTAATCCTATTTATCGCCCCCTTAGGACTTCACACAGCAGCAGCAGTTCCTCCTGTTGGTAAATGATACACCCAGTATTTATGAGAGATGCCGTGTGTGTGCATTGGGACACATAGTTACGAACTGATGTATGGATTGTAGATGTTTGTTTACAGAGGAGAACAGCTGTGTGTGAGTAAAAAAACAGACTGATGACTTCCTCGACCTTTAAATCATTCCATTGTTCAGGCCTGTTTTATGGATGAGCAGCACAATGTCCTGTCGTTTCTGACTCCTAAATGAAGTAGTGTGAAAAAATATATATTTAATATATTTATTCTGCAGCAAATTTCTTTTGTCTGCTTGTAGGGCTGCAACTACAGATAATTATCTTGATTATATGATGCATAAGTTGGTCTATAATACGTCAAGAAATGGTGATGGTGTGTTTCATTTGCATTTTACAAGTGTCTTCTTTTCATTAACTTGAGTTGATCTTCCTCTCGAGACCTCTGTCTGACAGTTCACTGTTAAAATGTTACAAATACTTAACAGCTGCTACTATTTTGTGTTTCAGGAACTCAAGACTGAAGACTGACAGAGAATAGTCTTCCTTGAATACCTTTGGACTGTTAGCAGCTTTCTGACATGACCTGCACTCTGTAAACTTCTGTAGCCATGGATTTAAAAGTGGACTTCACTGCAGAGCCAGGTCAACAAGAAAAGATGCAGAAGGTTCCCGTGCCCGGCTGAAACACTAACCGAGGCAACAATTAGCTAAAAGGTGAATGGAGACAAGAAAAAGCACCACAGCAGGGGTTTCTTTCTGGACCCCCGCCCCGGTCCGCACCTCACGCAGCAGCTCTGTAATATCTGAGGATGTGTGGGAGGATGAGGATGAAGAACAGGCGGAGAAAGACGATGACTTTGTCAGCCAGATGGACGAGAATGGCATCATTGGACTGTCGGATGCACTGGGTGATTTGGAGTTGGCAGAAAGTTGCGGTGATGCGGACGCAGAATATGGACCCCTCATCCCAGAGGAGGCAGGCCTTAGCGGGTGTGAGAGGGACACACCACCTGGGGAACTAAGTTACAGCCTGAGTAAACGTCTGTCTTATTCCGGATCAGCAGGAGAGGATCTACCGTCACAATGTGAGTCTTTGCTTATGTGTCAGTTAATTTCTTTAATCTTGACTCAAGTATTTCGTAGTAAGTTTAAATGTCATAGTTTTTTGTACTAAAGCACTTTCAGGACCATATAATACAGTCCAGTTCAACACCACTGCAAACTACAACCTCAATAATAAACATAGTTGAATTAATACCTTTCTGATGGTGTCAACAGAAACTGAAAAATTCTTACCTTTTGTAAAAGTAGACTTCATGGCAAAGCTGCTGTACTACTATATACTATATATTTGTCCCCATCAGACAGTTTAAGCCTTATAAAAATACTCTGCTTGGAATAAAGAGTTGTGTCTTCTGTGGTTCTTCCTTACAAAAGTCCAACTACCTGTTACCTGTACCTGAAATTAAAATAACATATATTCCTTTCTCAGTGAAAAATCCAGAATCTATGAATCAAAAGTTAAATGCTAGGTGCGAGACATTTCCTACTCCACTGTAGGGCTGTAGCGATACACTAATCTCATGATACGTACGATACGCGATATTCAGCCAATTATATGATTCGATACGATACGATTCGATACTCTGACTGGACAGTCTACAGCTTGCAAATGCTGGAAAAAATTAATCTGATTTTTGTCATATCACACCTTAAACAGTACTAGTGAAGAGTTTTTGAATGAAAATATTATTTTTCAATAAGTTCACCGCCATTCTCTTGAATCTCCTCACTGACTGTGTAAACAGGAAAAGGAAGACGTCGGCGTCTGTGTAAAGAGAGTATCTAGACAGGTAACTTTCTAGAAATGCTCTACAGTGAGACTAGTGGCTGGCTGACCTAATCGCTCTTCCTGCAAAGCCGGGCAGCGAGCAGAGTGCCAGGCGTAACATGGGGGATTTGAATGGGACTTAATGTATCGATACTCACTGCTGAAAAATCGATACTTTCTATATATTGCAGGATCGATAAAATTGCTCAGCCTTACTCCACTGACAAGTCCATTCTCAGTGTAGCTTTGAGTTTTTCTGATCATGCTAATCTAAGTTGCACACTGGACCACAATTGGCTTCCAGTTGTGATGTCATAAATCCTGCTGCTGAGCCAGAGATTTAAGGTTTGCACAGAGAAACGTCACTGCTTCGGCAGATGAATATTAAAAACATCCTTCTCAGTCAAACTTCTACACAGTGAGGCCCAAACATCCAAGTCAAGTAACGATAAGTAAAACATGTTTTTGAGCCGTGGATGTTCTGAATAAACTGCAAGTTAAAGTAAAGTTCTTGGACAACATGACCCTTTTATAGAAAAAGCTAAAAGAGGCAGCTGCTTTGATGCATTAGTTATTTATGTATTTATTCATGTCTGCACTGTGTTTTTTTCCTATCTCCCCACCTCTCTGTGTCTTTGCCAGGTGATGACTTGATTGGCAGCTTTAAAGCACTGGCAGTGGATGAGGAGGTGAGGCAGTGGAAAGAAGAGCAGAGGATGGGGTGCCACCCTGAGAGGGACAAATTCTTGACAGAGGAGGAGAAAGATGGAGAAGAAGCAGGGAAGAGGAGTGACCGAAAAAGCAAGAAAAATGAACATGCTAGCACAAGCTCGCTTGATGTGAATGCTATAAATATTGCTCACCTGCTAGCCATGGAACCTGCTGGAGTCTCCAGTCATCACTGCCCAATATCCCAGCCTGCCCCACCTGTCACAGCCAACACTTTCCCCCACCTTCTCCACTTCACTGCTGCGGAATTAGCTACTTGTCCTGGGATTGAAGCTGAAACTTTTCCTGAAATGAGCTTCATAGAAAGTCTTCCA
Organism: Larimichthys crocea; assembly: GCF_000972845.2. NCBI lineage: Eukaryota > Metazoa > Chordata > Actinopteri > Sciaenidae > Larimichthys > Larimichthys crocea. The sequence continues at coordinate 4,031,738 of NC_040014.1, read as the reverse complement.
GAGTCACCCAGGAGCAACATGAGCCTCAAGTCGAGTCCTCGTTGTCCCGAGCTAAAGCTCAGGGCTTCTCTTCAGCCAGCAGCCATGTTTTCTGAAGAAGTCGTTCCAAATCATTCCAGTGGAGTAAGTAATGGGCCTTTAAAGGAATCAGATAAGTCCAATAAGCATCAAAAAATGCCCACTCCCTCACCAAGGAAGACGAGGCAGCACTCTCCTGAAGCTACACATTCAACTCGTTCCTTAAGCTCAGTCGGGACTGACTCCTTGAAATGCAAACATCAGACCACAAGTCCTGACAGAGAGCAAAGGACACCAAGAGCCAGGAGTAAAGCTGTTGAAGTAGATGAATCCAGGTCAGTCATGTCCACTTTTGTTTGTTGTTACATTTCTTTTCATCTGTTTTATATGTTATCATTGTAGTTTTTTTCATTAAAATTAACCATGATAATTTCATGGTATTTTTAGGAAAGGACCTTTGAGTTACCCCAAACCAGACTTCTCTAATGTGGAGCCCAGGGTCCGGATCCCCAAAGATGGTTACAAGCCCCCCAAGAGCAGAAACTCTTCAAAGAGAGAGTCCCTGTCACCTGAGCAACCCTTAGTGTTCAAATCCCCTGCTGACATTGTGAAAGAAGTCCTACTACACACCACAGACAGATGCCTTGGCCCATCAGACTCTGACATATCACCAGCCTGTGCCCCCGACTCCATTGTGCCTCAGGAGTTCAGATGCCGCCAGCAGGCCACCACACTGCTCGAACAGCTACAGGTAGAGACTGAGAATACAAAAAAAAGGAAGAGAGAAAGAAAGATAAACATTGTGTATCAAAATACTAGTCATTTGTGTTTTGACTCAGTGCAGGCGTATTTACCACAATGTTAGAAGCAGCCCCAGGGTGTAATGCTTATTTTTGATCTGTTGTGCTTATCTGTGACAGACTGAGAATTAGCTTTTTACCTCGCCTTACATACATCTCCTGCACTCTTTCATTTATCTTCCCTTCCTCCTACTTTCTTATTTTCTATGGCTGCAGGAGGACTACAGCACACTGCTGACTAAGTACGCCGAAGCGGAGAACACCATTGATCGTCTGCGCCTGGAAGCCAAAGTAATTAATATAGAAATCAGGCTATAATTTATCACTTTTTAATGGTGGGCAGTTGCGCCAGGTTCAAATTAAACAGTACAGTAGATTGGTGGCACACAGATTTATCTTCTCTCAATGTGAAATCACTACGATGCCTCCAGGTTATGAGAAAGCTTCAAAATGATGAACAGTTTATTTACTCAAACATTATTAAGTTATTCAGTTCATTTTCAAAAACACAGATGGCAAATATAAATGTAAACAGAAATACCAGACTCGCTTCTGTAATGATGTGGCGTTCATTTAATAAAGGGACAGCATTATTGTTTTCAAAATAGAACTTAATAGAGAGAGTCTGGTGAAGCAGAAGTGTTCAGAATATGAGTCTGATCAGCTGTTTGATCTGCGATATTTCTGTGAGAGACATATACTACTACTGTTTTATGTTTAAGACTAAATGGTGAAAGCTCTTCTACAGTCTGCCCAGTAATATCTACTAACTAGAACTAATCTGGACCAGATTAGTGGCAGGCACATCCAGGATAGAATATCCAGGATACTAGAAACCAAAAGAAAGGTTGTGACAGTTGTCCCTTTGTGTCTGTTTTTCTGCATGCGGTTCATGCTATTTTAGTATTTAGTAATCTAGTAATAATTTCTGCTGCTGTACGTTTGTCACTGAAACACTGAACAGACAGACTATAACTGTGTGTCTCCTTAATTTGAGGGCTTTTAAATGTTCTATTGCACATCATTTCATTTACTTTTGGTCATTGTATTTTTGTAGAGATGTTATATTACAGAGCCAGAGTCAGGACTAGATGTGTGTTCTCCTCACTTTTATTTCTACAGGACAGAGCTTTAGAGACCCAACAGTCAGGTTCCAGTGAGTGTCAGCCGAGCACAGACAGAGCAGTACGTCAGAGCAAGTGATTAGGAATCTTAGAAAAGTGGAATAAGAAGAAAACGAGGGAGGAGGAGAGAAAGGAGTGCTGAAGTGTTGTGAAGTAGCTCTTTTAAAGAATTATTGGCCCATTTCTGTTGGAGCAGCAGTGCTCCACAATCAGCACCAATTAAAATCAGCTTACCGAGCTCCCCACCTCTCCTCCATCTCCTTCAGCAAAACACTGAAGCGCCATCTGTCTCCCCCTCCCTCTGCTCGTATAACATCACTCGGGCGGGGTGGGAGGAGTGGCTTTATGCTGAAATGTGCCGTCAGACTATTTTTCAGAAATGCATCATCTTCTGTGACTTGAATCAAGGAATGCCTATGATTTATTATTACAAGCTCAGGTTGTGATATTTTAAAGAAAAATGTGATTTTCTTAATCTTTTGTTGTTTCCATTCTGAAATTATTTTTAGTGGACATATCTCCAATTCGGTTTGGAGACACAATGGGTTGTAGTCTCATTTATGATCTTAGTTTAGGTCATTCCATCTTTCAGAAAGAGTGAAAAATATCCACCACAATTTGATTTCAAATACATGAAGTGTGAAAAAAAAACCTGAAAGTAATAGTAATAGGCCAAACTGGCACACTGGGTGAGATTCAGTTCATGAGCTTTTATGTATGTTTCACCCTCTGTGTTTGTGTGTGTGTGTGTGTGTTTTTAAAGGGAGTGTTGAGGTCAGTTTAAGGTCAAAATGATTTACTGCTTTGAGAGCTTATCATGGAGGGTGGTCCATTCATTCTCATTAATTCTATATGCGTGTTGACAGGATTGGGAGGGCCGACTGCCAAATGTATGCTTTTAACCCCTTTATCATACAGGCCAGTTTAACTTCACTTACTCTTTTCTACACTGAAATGACCTGTTTGATGATGTGTCTTCACAATTTTCTACTTGATGAATACTGAAGAGCCAGACAGAAAAGACTTTAGGACACAGATGGGGATGTAGGCTTTCTATATGTTTTTTTTTCTTTTCTACAAAAATGTTCAAAGCAATAAACTAGAATAAAATTGCTATATGAAGTATTATCATCACCATATCAAATGTGCTGTACTTTGACCTGGCCTCATTGAATAGAACCCAACAGAATTTACCAGTGATCCAAAGTGAAATGTGACAGTAGTTCAAGATATCATTCTTGTGGAAACAAAAAAGTTGGCTATATATTCTAAAGTTCAGGGAAGATAATAATATATTAATTTTCATGTCTCCACCAGGTGAACCTGTACTCTGACCCTCCAAAGCCTGGACACTTGGTGCAGTCAGGACTGAACCAGGGCTCAGGGTTCATGATGCTGAATTTTCCTCAGGCTCAGAGAGCAGAGATGAACTCAGCTTCTCCTCATCCAAACGGACACAGCACTCATCAGAGTACATTCTTCCAATTACATATTTTTTATTATACTACTTTGTGTTATTATGTGGATGATATAAATCAACGTCACACTGCTCTCTTTATTTATTCCTCTACAATGAAATATTGTCACTTCAAATTTGTATCTTAGTGCTCATGCAAACAAATCAAAAGTCTTTTAGCTGCTGCTAGCGTTGCATCATTCTGTACAGCTTTCATATAACTGTTCTGTCTGTCAAAATGAACAGGGAGTTCATCTGCCTCTCCTTCCAAAAGAAGCCCGGACCCTCAGGTGGGACAGCAGCTGGCCAAGATTCTCTACAATCAGGCTGACAAGTTCCTCAAGCAGGTAACTGACCTATAAAAAACAACCAGCAGAGATATGTTGGATAATTTCATGTAGTAATCAGAGATAAATATTTTTTTCTTCCTCATTCAGCTGCACACATTTGAGGATCTCCTAAAGTGCAAGAAACTCAAACCTTCTGAACAGGTTGAGGTAAGAACAACTCGGGGTTTAAATCTGAAATCTTTTAGAAGAACTTCTTCTACAAACTAAAGTACTAAACCGGCGCTCTTCTTCAGGGTGTCTCACAGCTCGCTGAGGGGCTCGACTCTTTAGAAAGAGGCTACCTGTTAGCAAGGGATGAACACAAAGTCCTGCAGCAGCGAGGGGCAGAAATCAGCCACTTTGACCCTGAACGGTGAGAGTGATGTCCAGGATCAGTACAGCATATATAATATTTTATATTCTATACTTGTGTTTTTGGTGTCTTATCGTCATTGTCTGTTTGTGTATTTTTCAGGGAGCTGGAGGGGCTGATCTTTCAGTGTGGGGTGCATATGGATGAGCTGAAGGAGCAGGTGGATCAGATGCGACAGGAGGAGCTAACCTTTGAGGCTCCTCCCTCTCCACCTCCCCACCCCACACCTTCACTTCCCCCCTCTGAGAGGGGAGAAACCCTGGCTCAAGCACAGGTACAGGTTGGAAATTTTCACTATTTCTGATATTTTAAAAACCAAACAATGAAACACTAAATCAAACCACGGGTTGTAGTTTTACTGAGAACACACTCCTGCTACGAAGTGACAGGATGTCAATGCAGCCACATCAGATTTTATATAACGTTGTATCTTCTCCTTCCAGAGCCCACCTGTGCCTTTACTGTTTTATCCTGGAGAGGCGACAGTGCTGGAGATGAGCTCAGCAACTGAAGAGAGTGATGACGCCCATTCTTTCTACCTCAAACCTCTGACTGGCAAACAGAGACGTGATGAACAAGACTTTACACTCATAGATCAGTAAGTAGTGATGTATGGGTTTTAAATTGTTCATTTTGGGGGGAAAATGTGTGTGTGAGACCATCTGACTGGATGGAGTTTTAATAATGTGAGGTGATACCAAACTCAGTCTGCAGTCTGGACTTTTTTATTATTTCACCCTGAATGCATTTCTTCTTTCTGTTTAGCTACCAAAGCTTCCAGGAGCTTCCCAAACCTTTAAACCACAGACAAAAGGAAGGAGCTCACTGTTCTGCTGCCGTAAGAACTGACATGCAGCCTGAGGACAAGGAGAAAGAGAGACAGAGTCAAAGAACTGCAAACGTGGAAGTCCAGAAGAGTCTTCCGCAGAGGTTAGTCTTCAGATGTAGTTTATACAGCAGCACAGTAGTGTTTGTTCTTGTATCACACCGCTCTGATACTTTCCTGTCTAAATGTAATTCTTTTTATGTTGAATAATACTCAGACACCTTTTTGTTGTCTTAAGAAGTTAGACAGAAACAAAATACAAATGTATTTTGAGAAGCTGATTTTCAGTAGCTCCACTGAACTAACTTATCCATTGAAAGGAAATCAGTCCATCAGGACTCTTCTTCTTATGTCCAAACCAGCAAACAGCGACCCAGCAGGTCCAGTCATCCATCCTGCAGGGCCTCCAGCCAGTCCACTACACTCCCCGTTGATCCTCCTAGTAGCAGAAAGAGGTTAGAGGTGGGAAAGTGCCACAGCAGCAGCCTGAGCAGTCTTGGAGAGATCACTGCGTTGGAGAGGAAGAGCTCCAAACTCCAGACTGGGAGCAGCAGAGTGCTTTCTCAGGTCAGTGTGCTATTTGTAGTGTTAGCTTAACATTTGATCATGTGCACAGTCTAAAAAGCACTGATGTATGCTTAGCTATCACTGCTGATGAATAAAATCGTATTTTTGATGTATTGGTTCTAAAAGAAAGCTGTTTTGTATTAACACACAGTGCTGCATTAATGTGTAGATAAATGTTGCACAATCTCTTTTCTAGGATAGGATCATCTCTCCGGAAACAGACAGTGGATTTATCGGTTCAGAGAGCAGCCGTCTGACTCCTGCAGCAGCTCCCAGTCCTCTCCACCAGAGGGCCTCAGAGAGGTCTGCTTCTGTGCCTCCACACAAATTTACTGCCCCATAAATTTTACACCATGTGCCTTCCCCCACCCCTGTTACAATCTCACACACACACACACACACACACCATATCTGATCTATCTCTGTATGTTTGAATATTAAACAGCGTTTCAGTGCCTCAGGTCAGAAAACCAGGGAAGACTCAAACAGGCCGAGTCTCCGCAGCATCTCCTGCTTTCTCACCGTCACACAGTCGCACAGCTCTGGAGCCCAGCAGGGGCTCTCGGCTCAACCCAGACCAGCTGAGGCAAACCAGACAGAGCCAGAGGAGACGCACCTTATCCTGCTCTCCAAAGCGCTGGGTCAGTCGGTCAGAACCAAGCAGGGCTGACAGTGGGACCAGTGAGTTCGGGCTGGAGAGTGACAGCAGTGAGTCCCCAAGTTCTTTCCATCAACTGTTGTTTTTGAATACATACAAGTCATTTGACACACAACATATATATTTATTGAGCCTATAAAATGTGATTCTGTCATTGTGTATTAAAGCTGCTGTCCTCCTCTTGTCTCTGCAGCTCACACTACATCTGAAGACGGACAGAATGACCAGTACACAGAATCTGTCAGCTCCAGCCCAGGCTCCTCCCCCCCTGCAGGGTGTCACCATGGCGATTCTCTCAGAGCACTGAGCTCCAATCACAAGTGAGTGTGGGTAGCAGCAGCTGCAGTGGCGATAGCTGTGCAAACAAGGCCCGGTTTATGTCTCCCAGCAAAGACTGCAGGACGGAAATTAAATATTCGGCTGACAGTAATATTTTCAGATGTTTTCATAATGTTTCTATGAACACACTCTTTTATGTATTTTATTACAGAGTCGGCTGCTATTGAATGTGGTTGCATATTAGGAGGTATTGTTTCCTGCATGGTGTGGTGTAGCATGAGTTGTTTTGTATGTGTGTTTGGACTGACTCATGCAAAGACACTCAGCCTTCACTGGTCTCATTTAGCAGATTGTGTACTAAATACAAACATGACTTCCATCTGCATGTGATTTTAAACATCTATTTGTGTTCTGTTTTTTCTTTAGTGATGTAATCCCGACCCTGCAGGCTGAGGTGAACAGATTGAAGGCGAGCCTCGAAATCTGGCTGAGAAAAAATAACCCCCCGAGCTCTGTGAGAGCAACTCCATCAGTGCAGGAAAACTACACCCACCACAACACCTCTACACCTGTTGCCAGGTAGGTTTTTATCTTCCAGCACAGCCCTTACAGCAACACTGAGCAGAGTGGAGCTACAGGAAAGATTTTTCACATCAGCTTGTACTTAATTTAGTCTTCTCGGTTGTTTAGGCCTGGGGAGAGACGGAGAGACGTCAGCAGAGGAAGAAGAGACAGACTGGTGGCTGATGAGGTCGAGGAGTCTACACTGAGACGAACAACTAGAACGAGACCACTTACTGCACACAGACAAAAACCACAACCTGACATCTGTAAGTTGATCTGAATTTACTCTCAACTAAAACTACGATCTTAAAGACTTCCAATTTTTACTCCAAGCTACTGTGGAGGTGAATTAACAAGGCACGTGAGTCCAATGGATTGTTGTTTGGTCCGAAGAAAATAGCACATAAGATTATAGATTATATTTACACACACACATTCATCCTAAGAAAGTACATGATTTAAACAATACAGCATGTCATTCAATGCATGTGATTTTTCTGTTTTCAGTGACCGCTTCAGAGCCACGTACAGCCCAGCCTCAGCCTCGGGTGTCCAGATGTACTCAAACATCCACTGCAGCATCAGACAACTACTCTTCACACACAAATACTGTCCGCGGCAGGACACACCTCAGTAAGACCATCCATCCAGGGACAGCCTGGCACTTTGTTGATGTAGTTCGGCACAAGATTACACATGACTGAGCACTAAATTGACTGAGACTGCAGTTATCTGACAAAGATTATCACTGATTGTGTTTCACTGTAATGGAAAGCTCTAATTGCGTACAACGTAGGTGTATTAAGCAAGTATTAAGTGTGTGTGTGTGTGTGTGTGTGTGTGTGTGTGTGTGTGTGTGTTGTGTGTTGCAGGGCAGCATCCTGGTGTGTCTGCACAAATGTTTGTGACAGCAGATGAACCTGACAGCAAAAGTCGTCGACTTGCTCCTTGTCCTCAGTGTTTATCACGTCTCCAAGGGCGACCTGAAGGTGAGGAGGCTCCTTTCATCTTGAGCAGAGGACGTTTGTTCTTAGAGTGTCTTTGCATTCAAACAAAAGGAGAAGATCCACTTTAGTTTTGAATTCATTTGAAACCAGCGTTGCAGTTTTCTCCTGCTTGAGTTTTCAACCTCTTTAAATCTAACTTCTGTTTTTGCTCTGCGGTGCCAGTTGGTGGCAACAGAGAGTCGACCCAGTCCTCCTCTCACTGTCGTCACTGTCCTCTCTGTGGAAGCACTGAACCCTACAGAAGCACTGAACCAGGTTAGAGACCATGTGATCAAAACAGTGACGCTACTGAGACGCACTGCAATGGAATACTGAGTTTTGAATAAAGTAAAGAGGTGTGAACATTTATCTTTGTGTGGATGATGATGTAATCCACTAATCTGCTGTTCGACATCAGCAGCACAAGGTTCTGTAGAGTCGCTGTGTTCAGCACATGAATCTTTCAGTCTGCAGTCAATGAAATGAGTTTAATGATCTGAAGTGTTAATGGAGCTCTGTGATTCACAGACAGTCGCAGAGTCGCAGAATCCTCAACACGCACAAGCCACCAACCAGCCGAGTCCCAAGACGGAGCAAGGGGGAGCAGACACTTTGCTGCAGCAGCAGCAGCAGCTCCACCTACACTGCTGCACTGCATGCCAGTCTGTACACCACCATTCTTGTAAGTAACTTGCCTTTCGACACACACACACACACCAGACACATGATGATGCGCCTAGTAGGTTGATTTCTTCCACTGGCCTTTTCATTTAAATGACGTTTCACACTGCTTCAGTAACTAAGTGATGTAGTGTTCCACTTTCATGCTGCATTCTACAGGATGTACTGCACATTAATGGGCATACTGTATGTGCTACAAATATAGTGGAAAATTGCTGATGGTGCACATACTAATGTTGTGAATGGAACCATTTCTATGTAGTATTATATACAGGCAGCCATGACAAGTAGAACACTATGTTTCTCATTCGAAAACAACCTTACCCTCTCCACAGGTTGTACTCTTCGCCCCTTCTCATGCCTTCAAGCAGTAACACTGACACATCGTCAGGGGTCAGAGGTCGCAGCAAGGCGAGGAGGAGGACACGGCGCTCCCTGTCAGTCGACAAGCAGCGATCAGTGGACAGCTCTGTGGACAGCTCTCTGGACAGAGCCATCAAAGCAGCTCGGCACATGAGACACACCTCTGGGCACATGGCTCGCTCGCTGGCTACTGGACTGCACTACCAGAAGCTGCTGACTCAGTCTAGCTAACGAGAACGAGGCTGTCGACATCAGCAGGAGCCTAAAGTGAATAAAAAAATCTAAACTCTTTCTCTTTGTAACTTATGTATGTTTGGACAATAAACAGTTGAAGCTTCTTCTTCTGCTTTTTTAATAATGTAAAGTCTCAGGTGGCCAAACATAAATTTGTTTTTAATAATATTTTTTCAAAAGATGTGCTGGCAGACATTGAAAAGACATATTTTCTAAAATGATTTAGTACTGTAGATCAGTCTGATAAAACTGTGGATCATATTGATTTTCAAACCGAAGTAAAGAAGTCAGTTTCTTCTTCTTCAGTAGATGTGAAAAGTTCCAGCTGTCTTGAAATGACACTTGTAACGAGCTTAATACTCAGTTATTTTGAGCTATTTATTGATCCTGCGATTGTTTTTTTTTTTATCATCTGAATGTGTTTACTAGTTTGTATGAGTCAAAAACCTCACTTCAGGTTTTCAGTGTTATTTCAGTTGCTGTTTTTTTGTTGATACAGTCGCATGCTGCACTGTAAGTCAAATGCACTCGTTAATATCACAATTTCTCTCTTAAATTATAATGAAAAGAGTTGTGTGGACATGAAGGACCGGAGATGCTGGAAACCCTCAAGATTAGTCTGCTTCTATGTGGTTGTTCACTTTGTATGTATAGACTACACATTTTCAACTGTGGAGAATTTTGTAACGTATTTTATCATAAGCTTGTAACTATATGAGCTAGACGAGTAAGTCTACTGTGACTGAGCAGCTTTATGTAGAGCAAACATGGAGATCCATGTTTACATACAGACAGGACCAACAACACGACTATTTTTGCAGATAGATTTATGCATCGTACTTAAATACATAAAATAAATCTGTGGATGTTTTAAGTGAATTCTGTTTTTGTTAACTTCTAATCCTTTTTACTTTTGTACCATTATTTCTCAAACTGTATTTTAGTATTTTGCAGGGGATCTTGTAAGGTGTCCCTAAGGATAATAAAAGTGGTAACTGTGTCACTGCACTTTTGAGTGATTCTTTTTCAGAAGTAAAGATAGTATTCAAAAGAAGAGTTGAGTCTTTAACGAAGCCAATTTATTAGACAGCCTTAGTACATATTAGGTACACATGAAGTATTGTTTGTGCTTCAACACTCGCAAACATACAATCCCAATAAGTTAAACAGTTTTAGGACAGACTAATGTATCATTATTTCTTCTCTGATAAATAATTTTGATATAAATCAATTGATTTGACAGAGTGAACCCTATACAACAGCAAATCATAATAGAAAAAAATAAACACAAAGTCAAGCGTTTGCATCACAGAAAACGCATTATAGTGCAATATATAACTTGTTTGGCCAGGAAAGAGGGGAGGGAGGAAATAAAAGTGAAAAGAGGGGGAGGTTTAGGGGTTTTTCTTCTTTTTTTGCAAAGCCATTCACCATTGGAGGGTTTTACATTGCACCAGAGGAGGAAACAGACAAAGAAAATATAGATATTAGTTCTTTTTCCCAGTTGACGACTAACAGCTACAGCTAAACATCAAGAACACAGCGGCTTCACATTGGCATTTTTAAAGGAAAAGTATCACTACTTCACAGTCAGAAATATTACCAGTCAACAGTGAGACGCTAAAACAGCAACATATGGCAGATACACAACACTACTTCAGTGCATGGCCCAATAAAACATCATTACTAACCAAAGATAAGACTTATTCTGACAGGATACAATACTGAAATACAACTGGCCCTTTATTCATTTAATATCAGCAAGCAACGGCCTTTTCGACATTAAAACGTGAAGTTTCTCCGGAGAAAGGAAAAGTTTGTGGCAAGTAAATACTTTACAGTCTCGGCAGCCGGAGGAGGGATGATTCTGGCTTTTTACAGAGCTCTTTCTCTTTCCAACATCTGCTAAACCAAGCGCTTTAAAACAAATACTTCACCGAAAATGTATCTTTTGAGTATCAAACACTGGAAGCCAATGATTCATTTAAATTCCACATACATAAATAAAAATATCTTACCCACATTTTATGAATGAGTTTTTGAGTAACCATTTTATGGTCACATTGCCAAGGTTTTGGTAAGACGTCCCTATTAAACCGGCAACAGTTTGGTGTAGTGGTTTATGCATCAGGAGGGGTTTGAAAAGTTTTTTAAAAGCACACACTTTTATACTTTTTTCGATACTCAAAACAAAACTTTTCAGTGGAGTATTCAAGCTCAACGTGTTAGGAAAAAGCTAAATGCTAAGCTGCTCTGCGGCTCCCAGAACATCCACACTGGATACAAACACATTAACAGTCCACACAAGTCCAAGCATGCTACTGAATACGAACATCTCAAATGGGCAGGGGTAAAGGGGAAGGGGGTTAGGGACTCCTCTCTGATGAACATATTTATATATATATTGCATGTTGACTGATATGATATATTTTACAACATCAACCTCTCAAACTAGACATCCCTCCTCCACCTGCTTCCAATAAAACTCACACCAAGGAGGAAACCCAAAGGATCAAACAAGAGAAAATGTCTACCTTTTACACACTCTAGCAGGTTTCATAGCATACAATATTACATTTTGGTACTTTCAGTTTTAAATGGCCTTCTGTTCTGATATTTAAACCTTTTTAAATAAGTTTATTTAGTTGCATCCATTGTAAAACATGAGAATACTTGCAACAATTTTATTCTTTGATACAACATATATATTTTTTTATCATCTAAGATGTCTTTTTTTTTTCTTCTCAAGCAAGATGCATACACAATTCATGTAGGATTTGTGTGGGGGCAGGAGACAGAGGTAAGATGGGTAGAAGGAGAAAGGGACAGGGTTAAGGTAAAGACGAGAGAGATGTGATTGGAGGATTTTAGCTTGTCACTTCCTCGTCTGGTTTGTTCATGGCCTTGAGCTGCTCCAGCAGGGTGGTGGGGGTGAAGATGTTGGTTGATCCTGGAGACACGCACACGAATAAAACACACACAAACACACACACACAGACGCAGTGTTAGATCTGCACGTTTGGAAAGGAACAGGTGAAAAATGTGTTTTCAGCTCTTGCTATGAATGCCTACTGTAGATGGGCAGTCTCACACAGTGATGAAAGTAAAGATAGAGAAACTTAGAAACCCACAGTCCAAATGGATCATGTGTCAAAGAGTTAACTGTCCTTAAGCACAAGTGTATGTACTTTTTCTATCCTGCACTCCATCTCAGAAGGTTACTTTGGACAGATTACAACTATTGCTGCAGTTATTTCTCACTGGTAAAAACGTATTTCTGAGAGATACATAGACATTTTCAATTGTCCTTAAAACTTGAGAAAACATTTTACGAACCTGTAAAGGAACATGTACTGATCTGAAAGCAGGAAAATCCCCCAAATTAGGGGGTTTTCATTGTATTTGATATCTCCAATTATCCATTGTTTTAAATGTAAATATTTGAATCTTGACTTGTCTTTGTGTAAAGTACCATTTAAACTCCTTCCACCTGACTAATGCTATTTTACACTCAAACAAACACACAGCCTGATACAAACTAATGAAGCCGTATTAAAGGTCCAGTGTGTATGATTTAATGGCATCTCAGTGCAACCCCTTAATTTCACCCTCTCTTTCCCAGCATGAAGGAGAAACTACAGCAGCTGCTAAACATGTGAAAATGCCCTATTTAGAGCCGCTGTTTGGTTTGTCCGTACTAGGCTGCTGTAAAAACATAGCGGTTCAACATGGAAAAAGACCCTGTACATGTAAAAGGCTCATTCTAAGTTAAAAACAGATGATTCTTAGTTTCAGGCCATTACACACTAATGAAAACATAGTTCTGCATATGATATTCTGTACATAGAGCCCCTTAAATCTTACACACTGGACCTTTAAATCACATGCAGCTCAACAATATGGAAGCACACAGATCAGTGATCACAACTGTCGTTAGCTGAAAGCAGCGGGTGGGCTAGTAGAAATTCTGCAACACCAAAACTGTCTACACAGCACAGCCAATCAGGTGTTAGAAAAATGTACACATGACTGCGTGGGCCTTCAATTAAAAAGCATGCAGAGAGCTGAACAACACTGCTGAAAAAAGCTAAATAAATAAATAAATACAGCAAAAGCAGATCTTCTCTACGTGTCATGAAATCCAAACCCAGAGAGTTACCGGTAAGTCTATCATCTGCCATAAATATGAATGAAGCCCTGATGACACAGGGATGAACTGTAGTGACAGCTGAAGACACATTTCAGACATTGTAAAACTTGAAAGGTGCTGGACCGGAGCAAAGCAAACCTTTTGCCAGATTTGTTTGTCGCTTCATTACCAGATTTACAGATGGATTACTGCCATCTTAATTCTTCATCATCCAAAAGGCAAACAAACCATTTGTTTTACTCCTCACACCTGTTCAACATTGGCAACAGTATTTAACCTACATTGATTTGTTTCTGTTGCAAAGCTGCATGTTTCCTCCTCCTTCCTGTTTGCTTTGATGAGCTGCTTTAACTTAGAGACATTCACCTACAGTCAGACTAAACTTGATCCCATTGAGGGTTCAGAACAGGAAGTGGAGGTGGTTAAAGGTAAAAACAGAAGAGAAAGAGGCAAGCCCATCTCGAGTTGGTTTGTTATGGTGATGTGGGGGTGTCATGGGGGTCGTGGGTGGTGGTTTAGTGTGGATTGTCGGAGGTCAACATCGGACCGGCTTCGCCTGCTTCTCTGCTGTTCCCCAAACACGCAGCTTCGTGAGCCTTTGTGCCCCAGAAACACAACACTGTGACGTTGATCTCCAACACCACTGAATTATTGTATACATGTCTAGATTTAGACCAAAACAGCATAACAAGAACAAAGACTTGTTTTAGTAAGTGATGGCCATTTTGCTCAGGAAGTGTTGAATGCAGCAGTATGCGAGCTAGCAGCCATACTGCTTATGGTGAGAGCTGCTTACTGAGAAAACCATAAAACCAAAAGTTGGTTTGTAAACGATATCGCTTTAGCAGATCAGTTAGGAATGGGATGGATGCCCAGGGATACAGTGTTTTCTATAGTGGGTGAAAGTCCAGCTTTAAATGGTAATGTGCGTTTAAATGTAGCCTTACTAATAAAATACAGAAACAATGAGGTGGTCATGGATATTAATGCAAACAGGTATCTTTTATTACCTCCACCAAGGAGGTTATGTTTTGAATATGGAAATCATATGCTTGTTCGTTAGCAGTATCGCTCAAAAACAATGATAAATTCAATTAAATTTGTTGCATGATCTGAGGAAGAGCTGATCAGTTTTTGGTGCCACGAGGCATAAAGAGAAACCTTAAAACAAATCTGTAAGTGAATATTTGGCACTTTTTTCTTCATCTGTTGACAGGCGAATTAAAACGTTTCAACACTACACATTTCATCCAATCCAAAAAAAACAAACCAAATCAAATAAGTAACACGTGGATGACTGCAAAAGTTTTTTGTTCTTTTTAAATATATATCTATATGTTTACAGACTATATTAGTTTAAATAGTTGCCAAATTCTTGCAGGTGTGGCCTATTTTTGATAAATGCATAGTCTAACACAACACATTTAGACATGCATACATCAACTTCAATCCTGCTAAATCCGCACAACTGCAAACGTTTTCATTTGAATGAGTCTCACTCAAAATTTGGAACAACTTATGCATCATTGTGTGTTCTAAACATAGATCTGCACCCAGAAGCAGATTACAATTCAGAGGACTGGTCAGCCTTGGCGGAGGTATGAGCTCCTGGTGTTTTTTACTTCTACACAGATTCTGTTTCTGTGTTCCTGCAACTGAAAAGTCTGCTAGTGACTGGTGTCAGGGATGAGTTTTGGAAAAAATGAAGAGCCTTCTTTGTTAGGGAGAGGGGGGATTAATGGCAGCTGTTCGACATGTGCGGCATCTTCGTTTTGTATTAAGTTGCTAAAGCATATCGGGTGGAACATTGCTACATACCCAGACTCTCAGCAGAGAGGCATCATACAGGGCATGATACAAAGGGCAACTTTTTGGGGCAAATGAACTAAACTCTTCTGAAATGATTGTTGACTGTTTCTACGTTGCCCCTCAAAATTGCCTTGTGTGTCAGCACCCTGAAAGTTAGATCATTATAAAAATGATCTGTTGCTGATATTTAGCACCCTCTGCCGACGAGCCGTGAGTCATGTGAGCATGTGATGGTGGGCTGAGAGAGAGTGAAATGTGCCGAGTCAGAGGACTGGGAGTCAACAGAAAAAATAAAAACACAAGAAAAAAAGGAGAGAATCCTTCTTTGAAATCCAACTCAAGGACCTGTCCTGAAAGAAACCAGCAACAAATCAAGGTGATTGTCTTTGCGAAGGGTTAACTAGAAAAAATAATTTGACAGTAAAAACTGATAAAGATGGATCTCGGGGGTAGATTAAATCTGGAGTGAGTGTTCAACAGGCTCAAAGGGCCTTTGGGTGGCCGTGGAGGGGTGATTTAATCCACCCAGCTGAGATGATGGGAGGAGGCAGCAGGGATGGGGTCACGACCCCCTCAGACATGGCCGCTCAGACTTTACTCAGGCTGTATTCAAATGCGTGGACTCAAGGGGCTTTGGCCACTGTAACATCATCATCATTATCATCAAGGCTACAAAACATGTTTGATGCATCTTAGCATCAACTTGAGGTATTTCTACATTATCTGTTGAAATATCGTTTCTACATTATTGCAATGATGTGCGGGTAATTCTTTCAGAAAACTCTGAAGAGTGATCCCCAGCAGATTCTCTAGAAGTCTGCGGAAAGTCCACAAGAGCCTTTTTTTTGCAGACCTGATAATTAGTG
The DNA here is from genome assembly GCF_000972845.2 of Larimichthys crocea. Lineage (NCBI taxonomy): Eukaryota > Metazoa > Chordata > Actinopteri > Sciaenidae > Larimichthys > Larimichthys crocea. The sequence continues at coordinate 4,015,655 of NC_040014.1, read as the reverse complement.
GATTTGAACTGTGGTTTGGATTCAGCCTTCCTTATGGAACAGCAGACAGGTTACACCTGATTGGAAAGCAGGACTCCCACTCTGATTGGCTAACTCTCAGTATACAGGGACTGGAGCCCGACGGAGCGGTCCATGCAATGAGGAAAGGTCGGGGGTGCCCATCCCCGAGGGACACGGGGAGGAGGAGGGTGGAGTTACATAAAACAGTACTGAGTGATCAAAGAAGAAGGAAGGAACAAGGAGGAAGCCCTTGTACTGTGAAGGTTCAGAAAGGGCTTCTTTGTGCGGCTGCCTTTACTTTTTTCAGTGTGATTTCTCTCTCCCTCCCTCCCAATCTGTCTCTGCCTCACTCGGCTGAGGGGTCTGCGTCCTCAAAGGACACCCTAGTTGACTCTCGGAAGTCGGGGTGCTGCAGGTCCGATAAGAATTTGGTGGGGGTGAGCATGTGGGTGGAACCTGTGGAGGAACAGAGGCGGCTTCACCACTCGTCTCTCAGCACATGCCATGCCCCCTTCCCCACTCTCTCTCCGAAACCAAAAGGGTTAAAAACAAGCAACCTGTCGCACAGTACACACACACACAGACACACTCGTACACACACACACACACAACACGCTCGCCATGTTGCACAAACACACAGAACTTGGACGCACAGACACAGAAAAAAGACATGGCGTGGCTGCAATTCAAAGACAACAGTTGTTTTTAAAGACAACAGCTGAAGCAGAGCACAACAAGACACTTTCCCATTTAGAACACAGACTGGCTGGCGAAAGCTTTAACACATCGAATAAACAGTACACAGGGACGTAACATAAAGGGCTATTTTAACATAACACATTGCACACAATAGGTAGGTTGTTATGACTATCTGCAGCTAGACCACATCCACATACTACAGTGATCTGGGTGCATGGAAAGGAAATTATGCCGGGAGCTGTGTTATTTCTTATTTGAGGATTCTTCTTGCAAAACCTGATCTTAAATTCACGATTTGTCATTTTGTATTTAAAAATGCCAAAATAAAACCTGAAATGTCAAACCACATTCACATCTTGTATTGATTTTTCTAGAAGTCTACTTCACCAGTGGAATGATATATTGTTTGTTCGTACAACAACCATAGCTCTTTTATACACATCTTTCCTCTTGCTTCAACAAAGCGCAACTTAATTCCAGCAAAGAAATTCTTAAAAACTCTCATTACATTCACAAAAGACAGGGGCATAAACAGACAGTCGCACAGGGGCCATCCAGAAATGTATTGGGCAGAGAACGGCCCTTGTGAGTGATGCCATTTGTTATATATGACCTTTGGAAAGAGAAACCCATCATGTTTTTCATTATATTTTTATTTCAAAATAGTTAATCTATAATTAAATTCTATGTTTTTTTTGGTATACAGATAAGCACAGAAATGCAATGTTGATTGCTGGGTATGTTATATGTGTGTTGATGTTGTCCACTGTCATGTCTCTATTTGATCATGTGACAACATAATACGATATACAGTAGCTAGGGCCCATCATAATAGTTTAATGTCACTGATGAGGAGGACCTCATGCTTTGATCCTGAGATTAGATCAAATGTGTGGTAGAGAGCTTCTTTTTTACACTCTGGATTTGTTCTTTTACCTCAGGGCTGGACTGACCATTCACCCCCATGTTTCTTTTCCCCTCTATCTTTATTTATTTATTTTTTAGTTTTGTCCCTGTTCAGGAGCTGTGTCCTTATGTGTCCCTCAGAAGACTGGAGTGAACCTGCACCTGCTGTTCCAACCTCACACAGTCCTCCGTAAATGTGTCAAAGGATGGAGCTCCTGAATTAGGACGCAGCTTTAATTATTTTTCACACTTTCTATAAAACACAGTCCACTTAAAGGCGCTGACTCAACACCAGGCTGGAAAGCAGTGTTTTACTGCACCCCTCAAGTAGAAGTCTGACCACACAGTAATGTCGCGGTGTCCTAACAGTAATGTGTGCTGAAGTACACTGAAGGACCGACACTCAACCCGGGCCTGACAGGATCTGTCTGGACAGGTTTGGACAAAACATTATAAATGTTGTTCAGGTTTGGGTCGGTCATGTCAGCTTACTTGACACAGTGCTTCAAGTTCTATAGTGTAAAAATAAGATCAGGAGCTCGGGTTCAGTTTGAGCTCAGATCGGGTTTTGACAGAAACATGCAGCCTGAGCCGCACACTACTGGACATCACTGCAGCGAGGTGAGGAATTAAACTGAGGTCAGCAAAAACAAGATTTTCAGGGGGTGTTAAGTTACTCTTCAAGGTTGTTGTGGGTCTATCTTTGAGTAGCTACGTGCCAAAGCCTCCACATAAGAACCCTTCTTCTTACTCTCGACCTGCGCTCAGTAGCGCCTCCTGTTGCACTACTCACCAATGATGGCCTCCCACTTCCCATTGGCCTGTGTGACCTCATAGGCGCAGCGCATCTCACTGAAGGACACGCCGCCGATGATGAAGACCATGACACGTGGCCCGGTGCGATACTCTCCAGGTGTCTTATTCTTGTGCCAGTGGCCGTACCGAGCACTGCCAGAGCCGAGAGGAAAACAGGGTCACGTTATTACAGGTTTATAGCTCATTTTTTCCTTATCCCTTCATCCTTATTTATTTTACCCATTCTCAACAAAAATTTTTGTTTCCAGGGACAAAATGTCCACACTTTGAGCTAATTTGAGTGAAATACTACTTCATTGTGTAGCCCACATAAATAACATGTTCACCCTAAATTTTGTCTCTCAGGATCTCCAGGCTACATATAGGCTACTCCTGACTGACCATCTATTTGGTGGGGCTTGTTGGAGGTTGTACACACCCTGGCAGGATGCTCTGCAGCCTGCAGACACTGCTCAAGGAAAAATATCAATTATTTGGATACATGATGAGACAAAGTGTGTTTCACAATACTCCTTATAAGATGCTACAACTGAACATTAATAAAAGATAAAAATACAGCACTCTTAATAAATGTAAATATGTGTGATGTTTACTGCAATACTGAAATAATTTTAGAAAGCAATTCATATGTTTGAATGCCAGTATTATGGAAGAATGATGAGGAAGTATGTATGAAGATTTTTCTTCTTTTGCTGAATGCAGGTCACCTGGCAGCACAGTTTGTGGTGTTTATCCATCATAACAGAAATTATTATAGGAAGTATTACATGTCACGAACTGCACCCATGTGACAAATATAGGGGATAGGGGCGCTAGAGTCTGTACTGATTCAGTGGATTTGTCCCAATGAGCAACCTTTTATATTATACACAGTCATCTAAAGCATTGTTAATATGAAAATATCGATTCTATCCATTATACATTGGGAACTGAAAGCAAATAAGATGAGAGATTAGCTGACCTGAGCTCAGACTCCAACATTAAAGGTTTTATCTGCATGTGTGTAGCTTTTCCTTTACTAACCTACATGTATTCTAATATGTTCCTGCTGGGTGTGTGTGCCTGTGGGGGAGGGACAGCAAATGAAGCAGATCAGTTTGTAGCAGAAGAGGATTGGATGCTAAATCAATACAGACCAGCAGCTTCCACACGGAGTGGAAGTATTGGGATTAGTGGGGCTGAAAGTGGCATCATCACCTCCCCCTCATAGTCATACACACACACACACACACACACACACACACACACACACACACACACACACACACACACACACACACACACACACTCATTCACATCCAGTTGGGAAGGGAGTTGGGAATATTGATGATTTGTATTCAGGTCAGCTTGGTTACATTTTGGCAGAGCTCCCAGCTGATATCCATTTTGTTTAGGAAGACATTTCAGCAGCTTTAAAAAAAAAAAAAGTTTCTACTCAGACTTGTCATGTAAAAGTTCTTTATCTAAAATGTGCTGATTCGTCATCTTCTATGACTGTAGACACTTTCACTTTCACAAATCCAAACAAAAGCTTAAAAAGATGTAAATATATACAAATTTAGAGTTTTAAATGCTTCTGTCCAGTGTTTGATGTTCAACCTCTTTAAAATCTGTAGAAAAGTTGCCAAAACTCTGAGCTCGTATCACACTGGCATGTTTATGGCTCACTAACCTGCCAGTTATCAGGATCACCGCCCTGCTCTCTATTGATCCGCTAGGCTCATCTCCCTTCCCAAATTACTATTGATCTAATACCATTATTTCTGTCTTCGTAATTTAAAAAGGTGTCCGTTACCATGCATAGCGATGTGCATGTATGTGTGTGTGTGTGTGTGTGTGTGTGTGTGTGTGTGTGTGTACCTGACTGCAGTGGTGCTGAAGGAGGCAGAGGATCGGGTGGAGATGTATGGGTAGTGCTTGGTGTCCAGCTTATCGTCAATGGCATCCTGCAGGGGGACAAAAAGACAAAACAGATCATTGTCAGCAATGTTGTCGGCCTTAAACACACACACAAACACACACACTTCTGTAGGGTCTTCACTGTTGCATTATGTCTCTTAGCAACCATGTGTGGCTCCATCATGGAGGTCCATTGGAGAATTGCCTTTGCACAAATAAGGGGCTAAATATAGTTGATAACAACCAGGCTGGAAAAACAGATGTTTGCCTGAGGTTGTTGTGGGTAAAGTAACTAATTCCACTTAGATAAATTAGTTTGTTGCTTTTGTTGCTTTTTTAAGGTTTGCAGCATTAAAAAAAGTCTGCAGTGAAAATGGTTTTGAAAGTGAAAAGTGCTGAGCAGCAGGTTAAATAAAACCCAAGAAACACACACAAATCATAACATGTACTGTATAAAGAATCAAATAGTGATTTAAGCCCTCTAAACACACCTCCATGATGTCCTTCACCAGTGGTGTCCAACGGGACAGCTGATAGGTCTGCTCACTCACGCGCTCCTTCCTGTCCAGCTTCTTTCCTCGGCGGAGGGTGGACTAATGAAGGAGATAAGCGTGAAGAAATAGTGACCACAATCACCTGTATGTCTCCTATCAGTCGTCCACAGTGTTCGGTCCATACACACAGTATAAAACGAAGAGAAGATACAGGACATATATTGCAAATCAAGAAGACACAGAAGTCACAGCAGACCGCCCGAGATGATGGGAAGCAGAGATCAACAGACTGACAGAGAAAAGGACAGAAAAGAAGACAAAAACAAAACAAAACAGAGGAGCGTCTCCCAGTGAGGATCTTACGTCTGTGATGATGGGGACGCCCAGGTGAGCCATGTTGGTGATGATCTCACTGTCCTCAGGGGGGATCTGAGCATGCTGGATCAGCTTGTTCAGGTTCTCCTCCGTAATGCCTGAACACACACACAGGTCATATCTTATATAAAGTATATAAAAAAGTATGTTTACATTTAATATGTTCATCTTCTTCTGGGATTGAAGAGAATTCTTGTTTTGTTGCTTGAGTGCAAAAATAAAATAACTTTATTAGGACTATATATTACTTCAGTTCAATATGTAGAACTGTCAGGTTACTGCAGGTTGGTTGAGAAAGCTCATTTTATGTATCTGTATCCTGTCAAACATGATTTTTACAGACATGTTCTGAACAGCTGACTTATTGAAGCTATAATCGGGCTATATGAGTTAATTATTTCTTTACTCAGTGGATGTTAATGTGTGATAAACTACAGCAGCACCAGCAGTGAAGTAGTCCCTGTATTATTTCTGTACGTCTTAACAGGCCTCTGTATAGTAAATATTAATACTCACGTGTTTGAGTTCATGTTAAAAACGGTGTTTAGACCCAACAACAAAAGTAATAATCATTTATGGAACTAGAAGTTAATCTTTTACAGTGACACATATCTGTTCAGATTTGATTTCTTTGTGTCAGCTCTAGACTCCTGCTTACCGTTCTTGAGGAAAATGTAGAGCAGGATGATGCGGATTTTGTCATATGTGCTGACGTTGGCATCCAGCAGGATGGGCACGATGGCCCTCATGGGGTCTTTGATCTTCTCTCCCTCAGCGTCTGTGCCCATAGCCAGATCCTAGAACAGAGAACTCAGGTATTATATGTTTGTCATTCAAAAATATCAAATACATGCTTGCAGGGATTGTAAGAGTTTGAAATTACTGAAGGTTTCAGTGTTATCTATCTGTGTCCAAGAAACTTACACTGCATGAAAAATGAAAAAAAAAGTTACATTTTGATTCCCTCCTTTGTCTCCTGTCTAATTGATTTCTTTCATCTCCTCTTCTCATTTCCCTTCTTATTCTCTCTTCTTGTTCCCTCTCCTCTTTCCTCCCTTATACGCTCGTGTCTCGCCGGCCCTCTCACCTGTTCCACACGGCACAGCTTGTCCACTGTTCCCTGGTAATGCTTCATGCAGTCCTCAGCCAGCTGCAGATGAGTTGAGTACTGAAAAACACAAAACACATAAATTCAGCATACAGAATGTACACACACACAGGAAAACTCAGGAAAACTAACACACTGACTAACATACTTTGCTGAGCTCCTTCTGGTACTGAGGCATCTTCTTCAGCATCTGGGACAGATCCCTCATCGTGGTCTGTTGAAATGAAAGCAAAGTGTGATGATCAACATCAGTGCAAGATATCACTAAATAGACAACTAAATTATTCATAACACACCACAATTATCTTGAATTTTGGCTTAACGGTAGATCTCTCGGAAGTAACACTATACTACCAATGTCCTGGCTGTAGCTATGTTCCGGCTGTACATGTCAGCTAATCAACATTTCCTGGAGCAGCTTCTTTTTTTACCTTCTCTCCAGTGTTCATCCTCTTGCTGGCAGAAAAGTCCTTCAGCTGGCGTGTCACTTCCCTGATGACAAAATACAACAGGAGGTGAGTCAGTAACACATGGGAGACATCACTTTATTCATTATCCAAAAACATATTAAGTATGAAGAAAAGTACTCACTGGGACACTTCAGCTATGTGTTTGTGTCTCAGGCTAACCCACAGGTCATCGTCTTCATGCAGCAGAACCTCTTTCTCACGAGCGTCTCCGATGCCGCTGGTGTCATACCTGAAGATAGACAAAAGTCAAATTGAAGCTGATGTGAATATTTTATATTAAAATGCTGCAGATGCAACTTATAACTAAACATAAAAACAGACACAAAGCCCTCACAAATAATCATTGTTCTGTTTTGTCATTGTGTTTGTCGTACTTGTAGACGTCGTTTTCAATGGGCAGCAGGTCGTAGCCCATGGCCTGGAAGGTGAGCTCATGCAGGACAGGTGAAACGGGGTCAAACGCCCTGTCCAGGATGATCAGCTGTGAACGAGCCTTATCTGGACCCTGCAGAGGGACAGACACACAGATACATGAATGAATGGGAAGGGTTAGGAACAATAAGATATATATACCTAAACATATGATCAATTTGAAGTACATTCTCAGTAATGTAGAATTCAGTGACTTAAATGACTAAGATAAATATTTTGCAACAGAATATGAAACAACAGTGAAAACCAAACAAATCATTAAGCAGGAAAAAAAGGGACAGAAAATTAAATTCAGCTCACCTCCCCCATAGTGGGGTCATCAGCCTTGTAGGCGTCCAGTTTGTCCTGAACCAGCTGGGCCAGAGTGGCATTGTCCTTGTACTCGCTGGCAGATAGACAGATAGATGGATGGACAGATAAATGGCAGCATATGGAGGTAGACAGACGGAAGTCAATAAATGTGAAAAGGAGAAGGAAGAAAGACAAACACGAAGATTCAACGTTCAAACAAGCAGATGAGACAAAAGAAAAAGAAAAAAAGAAAATGGACAAGAACATTTTGGTTTCTACATTTTGCGAGCATGTGAGTGAGAGACAGGTGCGTGCTTCTCAAAGGACACTGATCTCTAAGGGAAAGCATTTATTTTGGTAAATGCTGACTCATGTAAAAACTATACTGGATGACTTCTTTAAAAAGAACATTAAGTGATATATGACCTCTTTTCTCCTTTATAACTTCTCCTCTCCTACACAAGTCTATGCAGCCACCCTTTGTGATACAGAACAAGCTTGGACTTTGTACAGAAGCAAAAGAGAATATAGTTCATTAGACATTAGACATACAGACATTTTAATAGTTTTCATGAAGTAACTGAACTCTTACTTGCAAAAAAAATGGGTCTAATTTAGACCCAAATTATTATTCTAACGTAGGGATCTCTAATAGTTCTGTTTTTAGTGGCAACATCATTTCCCTTGACCATCACAGGTTAAATGTCTGACAGATTGAGGTCCATCAAGCTATGAGAATAGATAGAGAGGGCTGAATAGCACAGATATTTTTACGACAACAGAGATTAAATATAAAAAGTTGGAAACATGACATTGGAGGATTGCATGTGTGGATAACAGAGAGGGATACACAGCCTAGTGGCAGCTGTAGTTTTTTTTTAATATTACCAAATAAATAAGAAGCCATCGAGGAGATAAAAGCTAAATCATAACTTCTCACACAACTTTATCACAATTTAAGACCTGACCTAATGTCCTGAGCTCACTTATGAAAATAAATGTGATAAATTACTTTTGTATCTTATTTTAATAAAATGTCATGTTATCTGTGACTGTATTAAAATATGTCACTACTAGTAGTTTGACCAGCCTGTACACAGTCCACGGCTGCCCCTCTGCAGCGCCCCCTGTTGCTCACCCTCGGTATCTGACAGCAGGGTACTCCTTCAGGGTGGCGCAGAGTGTGGCGAGCTGCTCGGCCAGCCTCTCCATCACCGGGTTCTTCAGCTGGGTCTTATGGGGGCTGTAGAAACTGTGGAAGGCATCTGCATTGTCCAGCGAGTACACCTGAACACACAAACATGTTGACAATGTTTTAACTCTGCTTCAGCGGAACGGTTTGTGGCCTTCCTATGTTAGATGAGATGAAGGTGATGGATGTGATAATATCAAACATAGCTCATTTAAATATTTTCCCCTCATCTGCTTTATTTTTAAACCCTCCTCATCTCAACCCTGCTCCTCTCCTCTCCTCTCCTTTCCTCTCTCATTTCCTTGTTTCGTCATCTCTGTCATGTTGTTTCCTCTCCTTCTCTCATGCCTTCATCCTTCTCTCATTCCTCTCATCTCCTCTTTAAATCTTCCCTCTCTCTCCTATCCCCTTTCTTCTTCTATTTCCATGTTTCAACTCCTCCCTCTAATTATCTTTCTACCATCTCCTGTCTCATTTCCTTCTTCCTCTCGTCTCCTTCCTCTTTATGTATTTCCTGCTACCTTATTTGTTTTCCTATCATCTGATTTCCTTGTTTCCTCTTATCTTCCTACAATTGTCTTTCTCCTCTATCCTGTTTTGTCTCCTCTGCTCTTCTTTCCATGTTTCCTCTCCTCCTTTTTCCTCCTTTCTCCTTCCATTGCATCTCTCTCTACCACTCCCTCCTTCCACCCCATCTGTCCACGGTCACATGCTGCTCTGCAGAAGGGTCCCTATGTTAGCCCGGCTACCATTGGCTACCGCCTGCTATGTGGATCCTGGCCCGTCCAATGGGGTGAGAGCATCAGCCTGTAGGTGGGGCTATGAGGCAGCACTTTGCCTGAAGCAGAAAACCATTGACTCTGAATTAATCATAGTAGACAGGAGGGGAGCAAAGCATTGTGGGGCCAAGCAGCATCTTCAGAACAGGGAGAGAGAGATGGATGGACAGAAGGAGGGATGTGGAGAAGGAGGAGATGGAGGGAGGGATCAGAAAATTAGGAAAAATATGGTTTGAGGGAAGGAAAGAATAAACATAAATAAGGAGCGAGACAAAACGCTTGAGGGAGAGACAGAAAGCGCAAGCGACGTGCAAAATCAGGGATGGAGGAATGGTGGAGAAAAAAACTGAAAACAGAAAGAGGGAGGGAGGAGGGAAGGAAAAACATGACGGAGGCAGGAATTTGGAAATATAGCAAGGGTGGAGAAGCAGGTGGGAGGGTGGGAAGGCGATGTGACAAATGTGAGTCGTTCTGAAACAGTCTGGCATTAAACAGAGTGACTGGTGAGTCAGCAGCATTATCCCAAGCGACCACAGGAGTGTGTATTTGTGTTTTTCTCTTTTTATCCATCCCTGACTCTAACAACCAACAACCTCGCTGTTACTATTCCTGTCTGTGTCCTTTGCAGCATCTCTCTCATCCCTCCCACCTGTCTTAATCGATCTCTCGCTGCTCTCGCTCAAGCTTTCTTTCTCTGGATTGTCTCTTTCTCTCCCTCTCTGACTCACAGTCACTAAGAGAAGCGGCTCTCATTCACTGTCTGCTAAGAGGAGAAAAGAGAGATGAATAATGGAAACAAAAGGAAAACAATCCAGGGGCCAGATGTATAAAACTAGGAGTAAAGACACTTGAAAACTGGGCGTACAAGCAGCATGGACATCGTTCATCATTAGATGAGACCATTATGGATGGTTGGATATTTACCTGAGACTCATAGGGCAAGAAGGCGATGTTGATCTCCGTCAGAGTCTTGATGGTTTTGGAAGCACGGCTCTTCACCAGCTCGTTGAACAGAGGATCAGGGCAGGCTGTGAAATTGATTAAAACAAAATTAGAATGAATAGCTCTGCAAGGTATGCGTAAAGGCATTCAGATTGGCTCCAGCCGCATCTTTAAATATGCAGCTTTTTCAAGGAATATTTGGTTTGCCGCACACCGATGAACAAACACGTTTAAACACCAGTATGATTTGTTGTTGGTGACATATTCCATTGACTTGTGAGGTTTGTCAGGAGATCATGTTCCTCACACATTGATCTATTAGCCTATTGCCACTTTTCTTTGGCAGGTTATGATTTTCTCATAAACAACACAATCCATCAGTTGACAGGATGTAGCAGCAGACTGTTACACGAGCATCATCTCACATTACAAAAACATTTATGACTCAGACATTTACTGTGGCTTCATGGCAGCGCCATACTTTTGATTAAATCATGCTCATTTATCACTGCTGCTTCAAACTGCTTCAGACTGTGTTTCTTAAACAAAAAAAACATCAACTTAAAAATCATTAACAGTGAGCTCAGAGGAAACTGGGAGCATTTGAGGACACAACTGGCTTCTCTAAAAACCTGTGCCTTCAAACATAAAAAGGACACAAACAGAAGAAAAGAACTGAAAATGAATAAACAGTAAATAAACAGTGAAGATGAAACAAGTCTTCGTGTATATATACTCACAGTCAGTGAAGAAAACATGGGCTGCCTTGTATTTTGCTGAATGAGGGTCTTTGAAGTCTGCAATGAGGCTGTGGACAGACTAAGGACAGAGAAACAGAAGCAATCAGGGTCAGACTGCAGAGTTCACATGAGTGTGTTTATTAGAATACAGTATATGTGCATCAGTACATGCAATTCAATTCATTGAAGCTTTGATGCTGCCAAATCCTTTACATAGAAAAATGAATGCTTAACCTACATTGACAAATGTAAATAACTGACCAAAGAGATCAAACATTATTTGTGCTATTTTGTGTCTTTAAGTAATTTGTATTTCAGTACTGGTCAGGGATCGTCACACACACACAGTAAGAGAAAGTAGCATTCTTGCCCTGCCCTTAGCATGACCATGGAGCTTCCTACATGATTATGAGTTCAACTAAAGTTCATTTGTTCTCCTGATAAGGGAGTACTCCCATGATGAGGAATATCTTATCCTTATGCAAGTTATAGAAGAACTCCCCATAGAAACACATATCAACAACAGCCAGTTATTATCAATAACATCATTTACTACCACTACTAAGTCACAGGTATCAGGTAAGACCAGCTGAAACCATAGTCATATTTTTCAAAAGAAGACACCCAAAACAAAATATAACATAAATAGTTAAAAGTGTAACAGTGTAATGAATACATTTGCCACCGCACTTATTATATTCATGGTACACTGTAGACCTTCCTGCTTTGGTAATACTGTATTAATGATAATGTTACCATTAAAGCTATAAATGAATTTGAAAGAGACCATGGAAACAAAGAAGTGTGTTATGTGTAATTTCCCTCAGCTAATTCAACAGCCGTATGTTTGGACACAGACCTGCTGCCATAGACACACCTATATCTACACTATGAATCAAAAGAGACAGACAGAGTGCGTGCATACCTTCTCTGTGGGCGTAATCAGAAAAATGGCCTCCAGGCTGGGAAGAGGCTCTCGTCGCTTATTGATATCCTCCACAACTAGAGAAGCACAAACAGACTTATAAACGTATACAGTTACAGAGGTACAAGCACAAAGAGGAAACTGTATGATCGTCGTCTCTTACTGGTGATTCCTTCTGTCATGATGTCTGTCATCTTGCAGCAAGATGACAACATCCTCATGCTCAGCTGGTCCACAATCAGCGCCTGGCAACAGGAAATAAGACAGTGACTATACAAACACAGTTTATTACCCACATTACATAAGAATAAAACTGTCTCATTCAAACAAAACTAGACATCCATCTGTGTGAGTTTTATATTAGCTTTTGTGAATTGTAAATATCTTCCGCATGCTTATTAGTTAACTGATGTTAACTGTCTATCAACTGTCATAAGGGATATTGGTTTTAACTCTATTCTGTGACTATGGTCTCAGTTGTTTTGTCTGGTCTAATGCGCACCATTGTGATATAAAAATCTAATTTAAGAATTATTAATTGAAATAGTCATTTAGGACATTTCTTAGTAAACTATTGTTTGAAATATCCTGTAGTGCTCCGCAAGAATGCTGCACAGCCCTCGAATCATTATTCAAAACTGATTCCAGGAACTCGAAAATATTAGACTAATAGATTATTTGGCTGCACATTGCACCATTCATACTCACTTAGAGAAATGAGAAGTGCTTGAATTGGGCCAGTACTTACTGGCACAGAGTACCAACACATTTCATTTCTGTCCAACTGTATACTGTTACTACTCAGTACTGCAGGATAGGGTTAATCAATTTAATGATGTGGCCAGTAATGTAGTTTACTATCATAGAAGAGAAAGAAACTTTGCTTTAATGAATGATTATCCAATTATCAAAATAGTTTACAATAAATTCTTTTGTCTAAACAATAAATCAATTAACTGTTTCAATCCCAACATACAGTACATGACACAGGTTTAAGCAAAGGTCCAGTGAGTCTACTTTGCAGAGAACTTCATAATGTCTGTATTGGAAGTTATTCAAAATGCTGGACAGGGAAATAAATTCTGTATCAGCACAGACATAAAGCAGTTTCCATTAGTAAATGGGTTTGCAAACTTTCCCAGAATGTACAGTATCATATATATACTGAATATTAAATGAAACAACTATCCAAACAAACAAGAGAAAAACAGGAAGAACCTGAGCGGCTGTCATTGAATTATGACGTAGTCTTTGTTTTGAGTCTCAGCCCTCCACATCAGTGCCCCCTCCTCTCTACGTATTAGACCCAGAGTTTGTTTCTTACCTTCCATTCTCCCTTCTTCTTCACCTTCTTGATTACATCATTCATAATCTCTGTAAAAGAAAAGAAACATCATCAGAGATCTGCCATGTGTATGGTGATCTGATGAGCGAAGATTTTTACTCCACCGTCAGAGCTGAAGGCCTCAGCTCCCTCATAATCACATAAATAAAGGTGGACATAAATAAACAGATAAATTCAAGAGAATGTATAAAGCAAAGACTGTTTGATTGGTCTGGCTTCTTTGAACCCTGTAGCCTGAATGATTGTGTGTGTGAGTGTATGGTTCACATATGCCTCTGCATTACAGTACAGTATGTGCTCCAGTTATGTGTGTGTGTCCAACTCTACTACACTTTTGTTAGAATTTTCAGTTAAATATCTTTTTGTACAATTTTAATCACATTTAAAACTACATTTCATTTATAAAGTACTGCTACAACATGTACTACACACAAACAAGGTGCTTATTCTTGCATGTTGGGTTTATATCAGTTTACCTGAGTCCAATTCAACACATCTGAAAATCCCATAATGCAATTCCTGCACTGGAGGACAATAGCATGCCAAAGTCAAATATAGCCTCCAACAAGGTTAATGACCACAGATCTACACCAGTGGAATAAATCATCCCGATGAGGAGTGAATAAAAATGTAAGGACTGTTGGGAGATGATTGTGCTTTGTTTCTCAGCGATGTCAAAGAGATGTCCGCAGAGGAAAAATAATCCCATCCACCAGTCACTGCACGACGCTCGTGTTTATGCCACAATACTGATATTGGCCTGATCACTGAGCAAACCATCTGCCAGCCGTATTAGGATAAATCCATTTAGGGTGAATTTCTGTTAAACATCACTCTGGATTGCTGTGAATACAAACCGCTAAGCCCTCCGGCCCCGGCTGAAACCTGACGCCACACTGATACTGATGGATTACCACAGATTAAAAAGGACTCGTACAAAAAAGATTACAGAACAAACATCGAGTAAAGATCAGGGATGTGTTCACGGCAGTCAACCTCTGTCTTCTGCCTCCAAAACCACCATTCCTAAACTATTTCAGGTGATGAAGACACAGCTGCTGATTGGTTCTTTTCACAACGAGAAGGAGGAGCTGAACACCACTGATAGGATGGATAAACTGGATGGAGTGAAGCATATATATATATAGAAGGAGTGGAGAGGAGAGAGGTACATGCCTTCAGTGTTGCTGTTGACTTGGCTTATCAACAGTGTCAGCATTTGGAAGTGCAGCAGTTGTGACACACACCTTTATAAAACCTTAAGTGCCCCTGATTGCCGCAGTTAGCACAAAAAACACAGACATTATAAACCTCATTTTAGCTTGTGTGTGACTATTTACTTCACAGTCAGGGCCATGGGGGTGACAAAATTCATCAATATCAACGTTATTCAGGTTTTCATCAACATGGGGTGCTCAGGGGTGTCCCAGTGTCAGACCTGATTTATAAGTTGGAAGTAAGTAAGTGTAAATAGGATGAAAGGAAGGATGGATAGGATGAAAGGAAGGATGGATAGACGAAAGATCAAAATTTAAAACCTATTAGTTATGTATGTGAATAAAGCTCAAATTTATGTTACCAAAAACTACAGAATGGGCCTTTAAAAGC
Organism: Larimichthys crocea; assembly: GCF_000972845.2. Lineage (NCBI taxonomy): Eukaryota > Metazoa > Chordata > Actinopteri > Sciaenidae > Larimichthys > Larimichthys crocea. The sequence goes on along the minus strand of NC_040014.1, from coordinate 4,000,634 downwards.
AGGCTATGCACTATGTGACTAAAATTTGACCGAGTTAAACACTGACAGACTCCGGCCTGCACCTCCTGTGATTCAGAAAAACTGTATCTGACCTCCTGTGGGACATATGATCTTGGAATAGTGCCAGTATTAATTTGACTTTATGTCAGAGAGATTCCCAGACTCAGGCTTCAGTCTATTTCCAGCATCTTCTGTATCCTGTCCTGTAAGATGCTGAGTCAGCACAACAACAGAGACACTACAAGCTGAAGCAACAACAAAAAAAAGACATTATACAATATTATACAATATACATGGGCTTTTGTTTTATTAGGAGGTACTTTGACTTTGGAGCTGCTGACTAATCCATGTTAATCGCTCATAAATTTATGCTGCTTCCTTTTTATTCCTAAAAAGTTGACTTGTTTTTTATCCAGGCCACAGGATGAGACACCGCTACAAAGAGGCAGTGAGGATATCCGCCACAAGCTTTCCCTTTTCCTCTGCTGGAGCTGATGTGTTTCCTCTTGTTCTGTGCTGCAGCACTTTTCTGATAAAAGCACCTCCAGCTACTGAACTGATATTATAGTATAAACTAGTGTTTTTAAGTGATTTTAAGTTTTAAGATGTCACAAAGAACACGTGTTACATGTGAATGATGATTAATAATAAAACCTTTCATCAAACATTTTTCAAGAAGCTACTTTCACATTACAAACTGTATTGAATCCTGTATTAAAATGCTCAATTCATCATTGTTTATTGATACATATTTAGTCAGGGGGAATAAGTAAGAAAGGGTTGTGTGCTGACAGGTTGTTGAAGCAAAGTTAATACAACATTTTTATAAAAACAATGACTCAAAAGATCAAAACGTGCCAGCTCTACTCTGCATTTCAGCATCTATTGGCTAATTGTTTGGTTCTTCTGCCAACAAACTCCACCTAATAATTACAATCACTACTTCACTAATCATGCAGCTGTTTTCAGAAAAAAAAGACACGTTGGTGACATTTAGCAGCTAAAGAGTCAAATATTTTTCTCAGGAGTTGGTGGAGACCAAACCAGAGCTAGAAGGAGAGTGAATATTAGATTGTGGACACAAACACAAATCTTACTAAACTAATGTTGGTTGGAGTAAATAGGCATATTCAGTGAAATCTTTCACCACTATATATATTGGCTTTTAGAAACAAGCTGAGATTGAATGGATCATTTTTAGATTTAGATATAAAATATAGCACATTTTATTGGAGACAGCATTGTTAAGAAAATATCTTCAGGATGAATGGGATAGAATATTGAAACCATTGCACCTCTCGTTCATCTCCGGTGTTGACCTTCACTAAGCCATATAAATCACAGAGCTGTGATGATAAAGAAGTATAGTGGACGCTGCACACTCTCAGCGTGCTGTGTGAATGAGAATGGAGATGGAAACGACGTCAGGAGGAGGTGGCAGTGTGGATTTTTCCTTTCTGCCCTTCTGATAGAGGCACAACAACAATACAGGAGCACACCAGTCAGACAGAAGGGAAGGGACCTGAAAAAACACAGCACAACAGCTGTGTCAACCAAACAGGCAGAGTGCCACACAAAACACACACGCACGCAGACACACACGCACGCAGACACAGACACACACACACACACTCCTCAGAAGAGTCAAACAGTAAAGCCTTTCCCATCCAGTTTAACAGGATACACATCCTCATGGCAGGACAAGGAAAAAACCAAGACAAACTAAAGGCACAAACTTTTGGTCAAACCATACAACTTTTAAATAAAATAATAACTGATTAAAAATAAATAATATATAACAAAGAAAAGGTATAAAGGTGGATTTTTCTTCGACAAAACCAAACTTATCACATTCTGTGAGCACTACACCAAAATGCGTAGCCAACACCAAAAGCACTGTGACGTGCTCCATGATATTACTGTTTGTATAGGCCTGACTTCTATACATTATGCAGCAGTGACGAGCTGACAGTTTCTCCCTTTGCCTCGTGGTTCTCCCCCCTTCAGGGACTTTCACCTATGAGTACATGACCCATTTTTTCTCTGGATCTCAGCTTCACAGCAGCATCAATCCCGAGAGAAGCTGACACGTCTGATCTTAAAGAGACAGGCAGACATTTCAGCAGGGCTCGCACTGAAACACGACGACAGCCCTCCAAGCTCTTCAGTTCAGAGATCTTTAGAGGTGCTTGTCAAGAAGACACTTTGTTTCCAGACATTGTAGAAAGCAAAAATAAACTGTGTTTGTACTGTAGTCGGTCAGGTAAAGATTCACCAGTGGAAGTTAACAGGAAATGTGACATGAAACACCACGTTTCTGTTTTTTTGCAGTTCCATATATTTTGCACTGATTCAAAATAAAACAGATTTCAAAGATGTAAACTAGACATAGAAAGCACAAGAGACACAATCCTGAGACGTAGAGGATTCATGGTCTGATATTCAGCCTGTAGCCTGGTCAGACAGGCCTGCAGTTACATAACATCCTAACCAGCCCCAACCAGCACAAGTTTGGATGTAAATAGATAGAAGATCATGAGTCTGTAGCCTCTTTGGCCTTCAACATCCACCAGTCAGAGGTCAGAGGTCATGCAGATTGAGTAGTGGTGCAGGTCACCCATA